>NC_064866.1:14732894-15032894 GCF_024139225.1 Suncus etruscus | reverse complement strand
GATTGGTAATATAAGAGAAATAGACTTGTAATAGTCTACTCTGTTTCAAAAATCTCACTATGTACCTTAACTATTACTGTGAAAGATTAGTTATTCACTTTTGGTCACAATAAAAATTATTAAAAAAAAAAAAAGCTCACGACTCAGCTATACCTAATTCAATTAAAAAACAGAGGTGCAAATTTAAACTTGAATATAGAACACCATCTGCAATTCATAGAATATGTGATAGCTGTTTTGAGTGATTCTTCTGGCCAAAACAAACAAACAGCTAATTTCTTCTCAAAAGAAACTAAATGAGTTGCTTGAAGAAAATTCATATGTGTACCATAGATATTAGAATGCTAAAAGAAAGTTTGGTGTTGGGATTCCTCCAAAGATAGTTCAAGCACTCATCAAACATTGTTAATATAGTACCCAGAGGCAGTGTTATAGAACATAAGTGCTCAGAGTTGTTTTAAAAAATAATAATCATTTAAGAAACATGAATCTCTTGGAATAAAATTCATATATATATATATATATGGAGTTCTTAAAACACATAATAAGCCTCCACAGTAACTCTTTTCATTAGAATGCAAAGAAATTGGAAAAGAAATTCTGTGAGTTGGGCAGGGGGTCAGGAAGTGGGAATATGGTATTGATATATTAGGCACAGAAAGAAAAAGTGATCGCTTTCCTGGGGAAAAAAAAACATTTACAAACTTGTTAGGATTTAAGTGTGTACTCTATCACAATATAGACAAAATGAATAAAATATGATAAAATTAAAGAATATAGAAGATTAATCTATCTACTGATTTAAGATATTGCAATTATACAAGTAACAGATATAACAAAGTAATTGCAAAAAAAAAGAGATTTAAAGGAATAGTTTGTATCCTAAGCATTCATGCAGTGGTCCTCAAACTTTTAAAACAGGGACCAGTTCACTGTCCCTTAGACATTTTGAAAGCTGGACTATAGTAAAAACAAAAACTATAGGGCTGGAGAGATAGCACAGCGGTAGGGCATTTGCCTTAGAGGCAGAAGGATGGTGGTTCAAATCCCAGCAAAACATATGGTCCCCTGAGTCTGTCAGGAGAAATTTCTGAGTGTGGAGCCAGGAGTAACCTCTGAGTGCTGCCGGGTGTGACCCAAACAAAACAAAACAAAACAAAACCCCCAAAACTATAAACCAATTCCCATGCACACTGCATATATCTTATTTTGAAGTGAAGAAACAAAACAGGAACAAATACAATATGTGGCCCGCGGGCCATAGTTTGAGGAATGCTACATTCATGTCTTCAAAGTAATATGATACATTATATACTAAGAATAATTAATATAGAAAGAAATAAATCCATGAAACTATTTGGAAATTGTATCACTTTGAAGTAAAAAATAATTATGAAAGCTTTCAGAGAAAACTACTGGACCATATGCAATAGGATATCAAATGGTAGCAGACATTTAATAAACAGCAGTGATAATGATGAATCTAAAGCAATCTTTTTCTTATTTTACTCTATCAAATATATATATATGAAATTTAGCAATTAACTATGTGAGAAAAGTAAGTTCACATACAGAAAACTTGATACATTGTATATCTTTGATACATTAGTAAGAAACCACTTATGAATCTATATACATCAAAGACTGTAGAACTCCAGACATGAAATAATTTTTAAAAATAATATCTTTAATAAAACACCATGATTACAAACATGATTGTAGTTGGGTTTCAGTCATAAAAAGAACTCCCTTCTTCACCAGTACAACATCTCTGCACAGGATTTCAGAAATAGACAAAACAAACTCTGGTTTTTACCTAGTTTTTTCCATCTTTTGAAAGATATGTACATTCTACCAAATTACATATATTTTTAAATAGTTCTCAAACCATAATTTGCCTTCTATTTATCACTTCTCTTTCTATTTCCCGCTGATTTATAATTACATAAAAAAGTAAATATTGGGGAGATTAATCTCCCCAGTATTTACCTTGCCTATGCAAAATAAAAAGCACAAATTAATTTTTTTGTTATTGTTGTTACTTGTTTTTTGGGGGGGATTTGTTTTGTTTTTATTTCAGGACTGTGGTTATTGTTTGGTTGTCTTTATTGCTGTGCTGCTTTTCAGGTTTTTTGTTTGATTTTGTTTTAGTTTTGTATTGTTAATTGATATTTATAACCTCTAGATAAACTCTTCCCATTTTTTTTTTTGCTTATTTGATTTTTGCCCCCAACCCTTTTTTTCTTTCCTTCAAACAGAATGGCAAAACTTGAACCATCTTGTTCTGCCTCAAATTGAAGGGGAAATAATGGAGGGTACCAAGACCAAACAGTCATATGAACATTGAGTAGAAATAAAAATTGATCAGACTTAAACACCAAATCTAAGCCAACAACAACAGAGTAGATATCCAATCTACAACAAACTAGACACAGAGGGGACCATTTATCCTAGCAGTTCGTGGTTCAAAGGAAGGTGGTATAGAATGCATGCCGAAAACAGGGATGAAGGGAGGACAACACTGGTGGTGGGAATGCCCCTGATTAAATGCCACTATGTACCTAAAATATTACTGTGAAAGATTTGTAATTCACTTTGGTCAAAATAAAATAATTTTAAAAAGGTGAGAAATAAAAGTAAATTTTACAGAATATATTTTTATTCTTTTTGCTGAGGGCAGTGAGGATTGAGACCACTTCCCTCAGTCCTCAGAACTTACTCATTTCTGGATTTCTGCCAGGAATGATACTGACAGGGGACAGATACTTACATGGAATAACAGGAACAGAACCTGGGGTGGTTGTATGCAAGGCAAATGTCCTCACTATCTATTGGACTATTGATCTGCCTCCTATATGATGTTACTTTATTTCACTAAGAATCTACTCTGATAAAAGTCACCTAAACTTGAACCTCAACAATAATGTTCTAACGTAAATCAGATGGACTTATCAGATGGTTTGTAATGTTTTTTAGCTTCCCTTCTCTTTTGGTGTAAAATCTAGAGTTTACATGGCAGTATTTGTTTTTTGACTTCTATAATGAGCCTGATCTTAATCCCTACAGCTACCATCCTCTGTTTTTTCCTCTGTTAGCTTGAAAAATAATTTTTATGGTTTCTAGAACACACAATTTTGTGTTCTCAAGATTTTATATTATATTTTATTATTTTTTTGCTTTTCCAATTGATACCTATGTGACATTTACTTCCAATAACAGGTGAAAAATAAACAGCCAACAAAAAGTAAATATCTAACAGGTCTGTTTTTTAATGTAGATGTTGTCACAAAAGCCTTGCTTGATCATACTGATATATTTTAGTCATTCTTGTTTTTATTTTATACCTCATGATTTTTTTCTTGAAAACTCTTGCCACCACTTATCATACTGATATACTTATTGTGTAATTTTTTTCATTGCCTAATTTATTTCTTCACAGTATAAATTCCATGAAAGCAAAGCCTGTGTCTTATTAACCGTTGAGCTCCTAGCATCTACAACAGATGCTTCCTGGCTTGCTGAATATTTATTGAATGAGCAAATGAAAATCTAAGTGAAGGCATCTGGAAATGTTAAAAAGGGAAAATCCATTCAAATTGACTGCTGCAAATTTCACCTGTGCTATAGGATTTATGTCATTAAATCTTTGGAATGGAAATATAATTGTTGTGAACTCTTGACTGTGAAATGAACATTATTTACACAGTCGTAAAGTTATAAATGTTGATGAATGGTTTTCATTAAACTTCATTCACAGACAAATAACAAAGATTTTTCTTATGGGTAAAAACAGAATCTAAATGAAATTTATCTAGACAGTGTAAAACTAAAAGACAGATTAAGAGAGATATTTAGAAAGGAATTATGGAGAAATTTTACAGCATGTATAAAATTGAATGCATAGTTTCAGAAGTCTGAAATCCATGCTACAGCAATAATATTAGAAAGAAAAGGGAAGTTAACAATACTGTTTGAAGTTACAAGACTAGCCTTTAGAGAATCCTGAAAATAGTGTTTTAAATATTTTTCAAAATTGAAGAGAAATTGGAAGAGATGTAAAGCATAAAATTTTTATTCATCACTGTCAAAGTTAGAAAATGAAAAAGTAGATAGTAAGGAATCAAGAGAAATAACTCAACATCCTGGATCTCTTGCTTGTAGAAAGTCTATTCTAGCCCAGTAACATACAACTCTAGTAAAACTTATCTTGATTATTAGTCTGGCAAAAAATTCTCAATTTCACTAGATATGAACCTAATCTGAATTGAGAACTGAATCAAAAAAAATCAAAAGAAAACAAAATTAAAACAAACAAGCAAAAACACCCAACATAAAAAAGATCACAAATTGAAATAAAAGCTCTTTAGTGACAAAAAAGAAAGTGCTATTTTTTGATGCTTTCTTTATAGCTGTAATGGATATATCAGAACAAAATTTTGAATAAAGAATTTTTAAATATATTAGCCCATTTAAAATATTTTTATCTTTAGATATGATGTTCATTATAATCTAGAGATAGAAATATTAACACAATAGCTCAGGTTAACTTAAGGCTAAAAATTAAATAGATGTTGTTTTATAAAAGAAAAGTGTCTTAGCAATTTTATTGCCACACAAATAATATTCTATGACTAGTGTTCAGATAAAGAGACATATCTACTTCATCAGATAACATAAACCAGAAAGAAAACACTTAATTTGACAATAAATACGATAGAATTAAAGTTATATTATGTAAGAGAATAAAAATGTAATGTCTAATTACTTCTAGTTGCTTGTTGGCTACTGTATTTATATGCTTGTATTTCCATCAGTTTCTAATATATATATATATATATATATTGCTTCTAATATACACATACATATAATATACATATATACTCCAATATATATTCTAATATACATATATATATATAAGAAAGTCATCAAAGAGTAAGAATAAAAACTACTAGTCCTTAAAATTAATCCTGTATTTGTTCTGTAGCTAGCATATGGATGTATGGATAGCATATGGATATATGGATAACAGGGAGAAATTAAGAAATCTTCTTAAAACTGTTCACCATCTAGATTCCAATATCTTTTGAGAATAACTAATAATAACCAATTAATAACTAGTTAATAACTAAATAATTAATAATAACTAATAGAATATATATTCTAATATATATTGAAATAAATGTTCTTTCTTAAAAAATATTTTTTAAAATGTAGGATTTTAAATTGTTTCATATTTAAAAGACCTTTTTAATACCAAATTATATCTATCAACAAGTCTAGCTTTTACCTGAATGTTGTAATTTAAAATCCTACACAAATACTTTACCTTTCTTACTCTTTTACATCAACTCTTAAAATTAAATTAGTGTGGTAGCATAAATCCCAAACAACTAACAGTGGTTTTACAATATGAGAAAATAATGTTCACAGAATAAATATTTTAAATTATTTATTTATTTTAATATATTTTATTTTATTTAAACACCTTGATTACATACATGATCGTGTTTTCTCCTGAACATATACTTAGTTTGTTTCTTTCTCCTCACATTTTCTATTTTAGCTTCAATAAAAACTATTTTAATTCACCAAAACTAAGCACGCAAAAAATAAGCAAGAAAAACAAGCATTTAATTAGTCTGAACACCCAGTAATAGATGTCAATTTATGACTTAAACCCAACTACAATAATGTTTGTAATCAAGGTGGTTAAATACAAATATTAAAAAAATAAGTAATATTGAAACTTGATAGCAGATTTTTCCTTTCCAAACTGAAGCCAGATGTTGTGAGCTAAGGCTACCTTAAGAACATTTATACTCAGTTATTGATTGCAAAGGCAAAGCAGGTTTTTCACATAGAGACATGCTAAGGGGGAGGAAACTTTCATTAACTTTCGCTGCTGCTTTGGGAAGAACTTGTCACTCTTTGAAGGTTTGTCTTAGATCAGTCACAGTGACACTGGCTGTGACAGGAAGTGTTTGTTAGAAATCCTGAAAACCACATGTCCAAAATTGTTCTCTTAAGATATTGAAAGGGGACTATGGCATGACACTATTTTTGAGTATACAAACAGATAATCTGCTTTATAGTTTTGCCTAATTTTTCTATTCCTTCTAACTACTCACAAGTCTTTATTAAAATGACATTATTGCTAGGGTGATAAATAAATTGTAAATCATAGTAACCCAAACTCTGTTCTTTTATATTGGTATATAAGAACATGGACAGTATGATTATAAAACAGTCTAAATTTCTGTTCCATTATATTTAGAACATACAGTACAATATTTAGTGGGCTCTCTGGCAGCTGCACATCAAGGTTCAAGAGTGTCAGAGCCAAAAATGTGGTCAAGGTGGAATTGGGAAGTGATTTTAAAAAAAAAAGGACTAAATTAACATCATTCTCTGAAAGAGTGGCTTAATGTTGAGTTTTTTTTCAATCATTTTATATCGCCATCATAAGTTCTCTTGCACCCAATAAAGATAGACCCTAGAACTTAATTAGGAAAATATTGAGATATTTACTTTTTGCTAGTAATAGAAACTAGTTTATCTTGTGTTTATAAGATTAAAATTTTTCTTGTATTTTGGGGCTGTTTTGGCGTCACACTTGATGGTACACAGAGGTTTCTCCTGTTATGTATGCAGGAATAGCTCAAGGCAGTGAGTGCTCTGGGGACCATATGGAATGTCAGAGATAGAAACCATGCATAGCGAGTGGCCTACCTGTTGAACTATCTTTCCAGTTCTTGTGATTGTATTTTTGAGTCAAGGGTGTGAAATGGAGTCTGAGGAAACCATTTTTCCTTTTTTCACATCACATATATGACTGTTGCACTTTCCCTATTTGGTTATAATCTCTTTGATTAAATCTGGGTAGAAATCTCAACCTCCCTTCACACCTAACGACTTTATAGATTTTCAGAAAACATGAAAATATCTCTTTAGAGTAAAAAATGTCTTTAAACCCAATACACAAAAATAATTTTAATTGCATTTAATGCTATAGAAATTTATACCTGAGGTTGTTTCCTTAATCAAAACTATTAGTAAAAATAAGTACCATATTAAAGTGCCATATTAAAACATATAGATTAACAATCTGTGAGATTAAAAGTCTTTATACATTTTTGTTTGTTTTATTATTTTTGGGTCACACAGTGCTGCTCAGGACTTAATACTGACTTTGCAGTTAGGAATCATTCCTGGCAAGTTTGGGTTTGAGTTTTACATTAGGTATTGAGCCCAAGTTGACTGTGTTCAAGGCAAGCACCCTACCAGCTATACTATCACTCTATTCTCAAATGTCTAGCAAATTTTAATTGATTATATATGTTGACATTTTAAAGTTTTATTTATTTATATAAAGTAAGAAAAATTCATTCAAAGGTAAAGCAGTAACTTCCCAATCTGGGGGAGAAAATTAGTAGAGGGTCAAGACTCATTTTTTTTTTTTGTAAAAAGTATTTATTAAAAATGTGTATTTTTTTTCTTACCTTCCCATTGCTACTATTGTTACAATGATAGAGTCATACATTTGGCTATGGTTGTGATGCTTGCAGAAGGTAGCACACTTGAACAGCAGAGTCCTGGGATAGTAATGGAGGGCTGTGTTAGGTTCGAGTATTCAGCTTCATACCTATAAGGCAAACACTCTACTGCTGAGTTTCTCGCAGATCCCAGAGAAGTTTTAGAGTAGTAAACTATTCTTAATGTACCTGGTAAATACAGATATGTTTTCATAGAGTTGTATGGAGTGAATACAGAGTGAATCCTAATGCCAACTATGGACCTTTATGAATAATAATGCACTGGTACTAGTTCATAAATTACAACAAATATACCACAGCAAAACAAGATATTAATTAAAAGAAAACAATGCTACAGAGTTAGATACAATGAAACTTTATTTTCTGTAAAAAATGTTTTAAAATTATCCTTTCTAGGCTTAAATGATAGTTTAGCTGATAAGGCACTTGCCTTGCATACATATGCCTACCTAGATTTGATAGTTGGTACCCCATTTGATTCTGTGAGCACACTAAGAGAGATTTCTGAATGAAGGACCAGGAATAAGATCTGAATATCACCAGTTATATCTCTCCAAAACTGGCTCTTTTTGTTGTTTTGTTTTGTTTGTTTGTTTGTTTGTTTGTTTGTTTGGGGGACATACCCAATAGCACTCAGGGTTTACTCCTGGTTCTACACTCAAAAATCATTCCTGGAAAGCTCAGGGGACCATATGGGATGCCTGGGATTGAACCCAGATTCGTCCTAGATGGTCACATGCAAGACAAAAGCCCAACCACTGTGCCATCACTCTAGCTCTTTTGTTTTGTTTTGTTAGAACTGGCTTTTTTTTATATGTCAATCATATAAAAATAAAGAGGTAAATATGTAATCTAGGAAAAAGTGAAATAACACACAGCTAGGAGAAGATATTTACAGCTCATGTTAGTGGCTAAATGGTAACTCAAAATTGGGAAGAAATAATAAATAAGAAAGAAGTACTGTATTTTCTCTCTTTATTGGGGGGGGGGGAGAGGAGCACTCAGCAGTGCCCAAGGTTTCTAGTTCTGTGCTCAGAGTTGAATCCTAACAATCAGTGTGGGGCGATTATGTGGTACCCGTGATTGAATCATTGCGCAAGTTGAGTTTTAACCCCGTACTATCTAGCCTAGGAAAAGTAACGTTTTTTTAAGGATTATAGTGGAAGTGGACAATAAATTTATAGAAATAAAACTCAAATAGTCAACTTTTCTACTGAACTCAACTACAATGCTTAAAGCAACAGTAAAACTGACATGTTCTCAGGGACCAAAAATATAAAGCTGGACAATTTCAACTGTTACTGAACCTGTCAAGCAGGAGAGACAGGAGACTCTCAAACATTGTAGGTGGAATTAATTGATCTGGCAGGGTCTAGCCACTTAACATTCATATATATCATTCAGGATAGCATCTCTACCTGCTAGATTATATCCAAATGAAAAGTGAAACATGCATAAAGGAAACACAAAATATATTCATTACATCATAGTAATATTTAAAACAAATGATTTGTGAAAAAATAAAAATACATACAATGGATATCATATTATATTTAAATTTATATCTTATATTGTAATGTTTTATATTTTTTAATTATTAGGAGGCAAATATTGAAAATATACTACATTTCATTTGCCTTTCTGTAGTGTTCTCACTTTGGGTCTATACAAATTTTTCTTTATTCTTCTGTACATCTGAAGTATCTACCTAATAAGTAAAATCATGCATATATGTATAATAAGTCAGTTCCATTAAGTTGGTCGTAAAGATGAAAAAGAGAAACTGAGTAATATGCATTGATTGAAACAGTGGCCTCATAAGAACAACCCCATGGATATATGATAACTTTAGTGGACTCAGTTCAAAAGACATTGATAATAGTTTGGCTGTCATACAGAGGATAAAATGATGCCGAAAGTGTCATTAGCAAGAATGACAAGGTCAGGTACCCCTGTACCCCTCTAACTATTTCCAGTAAGAAAAAGCTGTCCCAGATCACCGTTTGTGACAGTCTGATGGGAATGGAAAAGTTTTCTCTATCTGCATTCTCCTTGTTCTCAGAAAACATTATTAGCTGACCTGTCATTATTAACAAAGCCCAAATGGCAAGTGAAAGCTTTTTTTTCTCTTTTTACCCACCTCTTCAACATTGTTTGATGAACCTGTTCAGTCATTAGGTAAACCCGTTGTGTTGCACAGCTGCACTATGCTGATATGAAAGTAAATTGATAGCACTGTGTAATTAAAAGCAGGAGTGTGGATGTTGTGTAATCTGAACTCATATGCATACAGATCAGAGGAGCAGATAACGATATACTCTGCAGAGTGGAGGATGCAGAGATTATGGATCTTTCTTCATTTATCTTTGTGTTTATTTTTTAAGCAAAAAGTTTTACTGAAAGAAATTTAGAGAGATGGAGAGAAGGGGAGAGTTGAGTGAGTGAGTGAGGGAGGGAGGGAAGGAGGGAGGGAGTTGGGGGAGAGAGAGAGAGAGAGAGAGAGAGAGAGAGAGAGAGAGAGAGAGAGAGAGAGAGAGAGAGAGAGAGAGAGAGAGAGAGAGAGAGAGAGAGAGAGATGCAAAAGAGAACCCGGGCTTCAAAAAGGCAAGTACACAAGACCAAAAAGCAGGATCAGAGAGATAGTACCATGGGATAAACTGTGGGTCCCTTACCATACACACAGTAGATCTGGTTGAATCCCTAAGAATACATATGGTCGCGCAGATCTACTAGGAGTGATTTCTGAGTTAAGAACCAACTAGGAGTTATCTCTGAGCACCACTGGGTGTGGTTAAAAAACATTATCCCACCACAACCAACAACACCAACACAAAAACATAAAAACGGGATGGAGCGATAGATAGCACAGCGGTAGAGCATTTGCCTTGCACACGGCTGCCCAGAATGGACCTGGGTTTGATCCAGCATTCCATTTGGCCCCCTAAGCCAAGAGTGATTTCTGAGTGCATAGCCAGGACCACTGAGTATCACCAAGTGTAGCTCAAAAACGAAAAACAAAACAAAAAACAAAAAGGTAAGTTTGCTCTTTGTGCTGCTAAAAAAAATTAAGTTGCTCATTCTCATAGTCTGCATTTCCTCCATCTTTCAAACTAAATGATTTACCTCCACTTTCTTTTGTTCTTTCCTTTTCTTTTTTATTTTCTTTCTTTCTATTTTTATTTTCTTTCTTTCTATATTCCTCCATTTCTTTTCTTTTTACTTGCATCCTTCTTTTATTTCCATCCCTTTTTCTTCGTTTCTTCCTTTCTTTTTTCCTTCCTTCTTTATACCATCTTTCCACCCTTCTTTCCTTTTTAATTGTTCTTCTTTTCTTTCTTCCTTACTTCTTTTTTTAATATATTTTTTATTTAAACATCTTGATTACATACATGATTGTTTTGTTTGGGTTTCAGTCATGTAAAGAACACCACCCATCACCAGTGCAACATTCCCGTCACCAATGTCCCAAATCTCCCTCCTCCCCACCCAACCCCCGCCTGTACTCTAGACAGGCTTTCCATTTCCTTCATACATTCTCATTATTAGGATAGTTCGAAATGTACTTATTAATATAACTAAACTCATCCCTGTTTGTGGTGATTTTCATGAGGTGTGCTGTAACTTCCAGCCCTTCTCTCTTTTGTGTCTGAAAATTATTATTGCAAGAATGTCTTTCATTTTTCTTAAAACCCATGATTGAGACCATTCTGCATTTCTCTCTCTCTCTCTCTCTCTGACTTATTTTACTCAGCATAATAGATTCCATGTACATCCATGTATAGGACAATTTCATGACTTCATCTCTCCTGACAGATGCATAATATTCCATTGTGTATATGTACCACAGTTTCTTTAGCCATTCCTATGTTGAAGGGCATCTTGGTTGTTTCCAGAGTCTTGCTATGGTAACTAATACTGCAATGAATTAGGTAAAATGAATATAGGTGAAAGGAAGGGATTCTAGTATCGTATTTTTGTGTTCCTAGGGTATATTTCCAGGAGTGGTATAGCTGGATCGTATGGGAGATCGATTTCCAGTTTTTGGAGGAATCTCCATAATACTTTCCATAAAAGTTGAACTAGACGGCATTCCCACCAGCAGTGGATAAGAGTTTCTTTCTCTCCACATCCCCGCCAACACTGTTTGTTCTCATTCTTTGTGATGTGTGCCAATCTCTGGGGTGTGAGGTGGTACCTCATAGTTGTTTTGATTTGTATCTCCCTGATGATTAGTGATGTGGAGCATATTTTCATGTGTCGTTTGGCCATTTGTATTTCTTTTTGACAAAGTGTCTGTCCATTTCTTCTCCCCAGTTTTTGATGGGATTAGATGTTTTTTTTTCTTGTAAATTTCTGTCAGTGCCTTGTATATTTTGGAGATTAGCCCCTTGTCTGATGGGTATTGGGTGAATAGTTTCTCCCACGCAGTAGGGGGCTCTTGTATCCTGGGCGCTATTTCCTTTACGGAGCAGAAGCTTCTCTGCTTTATATATTCCCATCTGTTAATCTCTGCTTCCATTTGTTTGGAGAGTGCAGTTTCCTACTTGAAGATGCCTGTAGTCTCAATGTGCTGGAGTGTTTTGCCTACGTGTTGTTTTATATATTTTATGGTTTTGGGTCTGATATCAATATCTTTAATCCATTTGGATTTTACCTTCGTACATGAGGTTAACCAGGGGGTCTAAGTTCAATTTTCTCAAGTGGCTAGACACTTATGCCAAAGCCACTTATTGAAGAGGCTTTCTTTCCTTCATTTAGGATTTCTTGCTTCTTTATCAAAAATTAGGTGATTGTAGGACTGGGGAACATTCTCAGAGTATTCAAGCTTATTCCACTGATCTGAGGTCCTGTCTTTATTCCAATACCATGCTGTTTTGATAACTATCACTTTGTGGTAAAGTTTAAAGTTGGGGAAAGTAATTCCTACCATATTCTTTTCTCAATGATTGCTTATGCTATTCTAGGGTGTTTATTGTTCCAGATGAATTTCAAAAGTGCCTGATCAACTTCTTTGAAGAATGTCATGGGTATCTTTAGAGGGATCACATTAAATCTGTACAATGTTTTGGGGAAGATTGCCATTTTAATGATGTAAATCCTGCCAATCCATGAGCAGGGTATGTGTTTCCATTTCCGCATGGCCTCTCTTATTTCTTTGAGCAGAGTTTTATAGTTTTCTTTGTATAGGTCCTTCACATTTTTAGTCAAGTTGATTCCAAGATATTTGAGTTTGTGTGGCATTATTGTGGATGGGGTTGTTTTCTTAATGTCCATTTCTTCCTTATTACTATTGGTGTATAGAAAGGCCATTGATTTTTGTGTGTTAATTTTGTAGCCTGCCACCTTGCTATATGAGTCTATTGCAATCTTGTTTATTTTTTCAAAGAACCAACTTCTGCTTTCGTTGATATTCGGATTGTTTTTTTGTGTTTCCACTTCATTGATTTCTGCTCTCAGCTTTGTTATTTCCTTCTGTCTCCTTATTTTTGGGTCCTTTTGTTGAGCACTTTCTAATTCTATGAGTTGCTTTATTAAGCTATTCCAGGTATGCCCCTTCTTCCTTCCTGATGTGTGCTTGCAAAGCTAGAAATTTTTCTCTCAGTACCGCTTTTGCTGTGTCCCATAAGTTCTGATAATTTGTGTCTCCATTGTCATTTGTTTTCAGGAAGATTTTGATTTCCTCTTTGATTTCATCTTGGACCCACTGGTTATTCAGTATTAGGCTGTTTAACTTTCAGGTATTAAAGTTTTTCTTCTGTGTCCCTTTGTGGTTCAGATATAATTTCAGGGCCAATGTAGCCTGCAAAATTTCTAATCTCTTGATATTATGGAGGTATGTTTTATGTGCTAGCATGTAGTCTATCCTGGAGAATGTCCCATGTACATTAGAGAAGAATGTGTATCCAGGATTCTGGGGGTGGAGTGTCCTGTATATATCTACTAGGCCTCTTTCTTCCATTTCTCTTTTTAGGTCTTGTACATTCTTGTTGGGTTTTAGTCTGGTTGACCTATCAAGTGTTGACAATGTCATGCTGAGGTCTCCCTCAATTATTGTGTTGTTTTAGATACTATTTTTCAAATTTGTCAACAATTATATTAAATATTTTTCTGGCCCCTCATTTGGAGCATATATGTTTAGGAGAGCGATTTGTTCCTGCTGTACAAATCCCTTGATTAATACAAAATGTCCATCTTTGTCCTTTATAACTTTCCTGAGTATAAAGTTTGCATCATCTGATATTAGTATGGCCACTCCAGCTTTTTATGGGTGTTATTTGCTTGGATGATTTTTCTCCAGGTTTTATTTTGAGTCTATGCTTGTTCTGACTATTCAGGTGCATTTCTTGTAGGCAGCAGAAGGTTGGTTTGAGTGTTTTGATCCATTTAGCCACTCTGTGTCTCTTAACTGGTGCATTTAGTCCATTGACACCGAGAGAAAGAAATGTTCTGGGAATTTGTGTTTTTTTTTTTTTATCAAAGTTTTGTGTCTCTGTTGGTCAGTCTTGTCTTAAAGTAGGTCTTTCAGTTTTTCTTTTAAGACTGGTTTTGAGTCTAAAGTTTCTGAGCTGTTGTTTGTCTGTGAAACCATGTATTCTTCCTTCAAACCTGAAAGTGAGTTTTGCTGGGTGTAGTATTCTAGCAAAGCATTTATTTCATTGAGTTTTGTCACTATGTCTCACCACTGCCATCTGGCCTTGAGTGTTTCTTTTGAGAGGTCTGTGGTAAATATCAAGGATGTTCCTTTGAATGTAATTTCTTTTTTTGGTCTTGCTGCATTCAGAATTCTGTCTCTATCTGTGGGGTTTGTCATTGTGACTAGGATGTGTCTTGGGGTGTTTTTTCTGGGGTCTCTTTTAGTTGGTACTATTCGAGCATGCAGGATTTGATTGCATGTATTCTTTAGTTCTGGTAGTTTCTCTTTAGTGATGTTATTGACCATTGATTCTTCCTGGAGATTTTCTTCCTGGGTTTCTGGGACTCCAATGATTCTTAAGTTGATTCTGTTGAGCTTATCATGACTTCTATTTTCATCTGTTTCCATTCTTTGGGTGATTTTTCCATTGTTTGATCATTTGCTTTAAGGCATTTTCCAATCTCTTCTGCTGTAGGAGTTGTTATTCATCTCATCTTCCAGTGTATTAATTCTATCCTCAGCTGCTATTAATTTGTGGGAAAGCTCAACCATGTTTTTCTTCAATTCATCTACTGAGTTTTTCAGACCTGTTATTTGACCTGAAATTTCAGTTTGGAGTTTTCTGATTTCTATCTTCATATTCTCTTGATTCTTCTTAGTGTTCTCTTCTATACTTTTTTTGAGTTCTGTAAATATCTTTCATATTGCAACTCTAAACTCCTTATCTGAGAGACTGCTAGTTGGTTGGCCATGTTCTGGTCATCTGAGTTGCCGTCTTCATTCTCTATATCTGGTGCTTGCCTGCCTTGTTTCCCCATTGCCACACTTGTATTGTGGGTTTTTCTACGTGTTGTGGCCATGCTCCTCTGGATCCTCCTTTTCTGGGTGTGTAAATTCACTTCCAGGGAAGGCTAGCTGTCTGCAGATGAGCCACACACAGGATGAAATCAGGCTGAGATTGCAGCACAGCAGAGAAGACAGGCAGATAGTGGTGCTGGCATCAGAGTTCCAGCAGAGTTCAGCGGCTTTCCAAGACTCATTTTTAAACATTTAAACTTGACACATGCTTAATAATGTGAATGTGTTGGATGATTATATTTAAGTAGTTATGATAAAAGTAAAACTTTTTATATTTATTTACTTCAACTTAAAATAAGGCTGAAGCAGATATACTATTATAAATTGTGCTGTCTCACATGTGGCAAATAGCATATGGTGCATGTGAAGGCTCTCATTGGAGAATTGAACTCGGCAATACAAATTGGCTTTAACTTCAAAAAAGGCAACAGCTGAAAAAACATTTTGGAAATAACATAATACAGCCTTCTATTTTTATTATTTAGTTTGGGTTCTGTGTGCATGTGTGTATAGGGAAATGGAAGGGGGGCACAAACCCAACAGCACTCAGGGATTTCTCTTGGATACTATCACTTAGGAAGTTTTCGGTTTTTTTATAGATAAAAAATGTAGCCCAGATAAGAAGGAATTAAAAAATAGCAGGTACATTTGTAACATATCTACTAAAATCCCAATTTTACTGCTCCTTGCCTTGATTCTTCCTGGCATACTGTTGAGTATTTCTCAGCAGAAAGAGCCTTGATCCTTTCCTCTTTAAACTATAATGTGTCTTTTATATCCAGCGTTTTCATTTATACAGAGCTGGGTTAAGAAATGCTTATAATGTAGTTAAACTTATAGTTATCAGGTGTGTACTAAATATACAGAATTTTTTTTCTTTCTTAACATTTTTTTTCTGGAACACTAGAGCAACTATTTATATACAATTTACATTGTGTTAGGTATAATAAGTCTTCTAGTGGCTTTTTTTTAATATTTAGGCTCTGTGAAAGTACTATGCCATTTTATATGAGGGACTTGAGGATTTTGATATTCAAAGAAGGTTCTGGAACCAATTTCTTATAGTTATTAGTGGTTGAATTTACGTTGTGTATGCTTGCATGCAATTGTAAATTTGACCAGTTCTGACTTTCCATTTATTTGCATTTTCTTTTTTTCCTAACCTTTCTAGCTGCAATCCTATTTTTTCCAAATCTTTTATAAATCTATAAATGTCTCTTTTTCTTCTTATCCACTTTAGAAACTTAAGCCTTGGACCAGAAAGTTAGGAAAGATACTATGTTTATTTCCTTTATGCAGAAATTCGGTTTTGATCCCCAGCACCACATGGACCCCTAAGCACTGCCATGAATAATCCCTTAGCAAAGAGCTGTAAGTAAATCTGAACATCACTAGGTGTGTCCCAATACTTTTTCCACAACTTCCCAATAATAGAAAATTAAACTTTTTATATTAATATCTTTATTTAAACACCTTGATTACAAATATGATTGCAGTTGGGTTTTGATCATGTAAAGAACACACCCTTTATTTTAAAATTGCAGATGATTTGGGAGTAAATAGGTAAAAAGAAATAAAAAATTATTTTTGTTGTATAAAAATTATCATAGGCATATGCCACAGTCTATATCCAACTTTCTTATTTATATATTTTCTAATTAATCATTTAAGGGTAGATATTTTTAGTTTCTAAGGCATGTAAGGAGAAACCCTGGCTGATTTTGTTTACATTGCTATATTCTGATACACACAGCAGTGTCTGACACATATTTATTTATTCAGTAAGTCTTTTTAACTTTCTAAATTATTATCACATTGAATGTAGATGTAAATATTTCTGAAAGGATACAAACATTCACAGTGAAGCCTGGAATCAATCCACATCTCCTTATTCCAAATATAGTATATCTTGTAAGTCTAAATAGCTAGTTTAAAAGCAACACTCTTTGGTTTCAGAACTGAGATTACCAAGTAATAAGATGAACAGAGATGTAAAAGTGAACTAGAGGAGACATAAAGACAGTGGGGGAGAATCTTGGATACTTTGATTCTGGTGAAGGTCCAGTAATTTTATAAATCAAACCATGAAAATTAGTTACAAATAGCATATTTTTTGTAACCATGCTATTTAAACCAGTAGGATTTCAGTGAAAAAAAGAAACTTTACATTAGAGGTGATATAAAATAAATGTAAGAATATGACACTACTGAAATTATTAGGGAAAAAACCAAGATTTTGGTTTTGAGATCATAATGTTAGAAGGGCCAATACATAAGTTGGGAGTAATAAAAATAGGAAAACTGTAGATTGCAGATGTGAGTAATGGGAATGCTAAGGATAGAGAAGGTCAGGATTGAGTTCATAGGAATGTGTCATTATGATGGGCACAGTAAATGAGAAGAAAGAGCCATAAATGATTTCTTTATTCCTTGCTGTATGATTCCTCAGTAGAAGATATGAAAAAATATAATCTCAAACATAAGTGAAGCCCAAACAAACAAATAAAACAGAAAACAAAAAAATCACTATATAGCTACAAAATATTTATTTATGTGGCTGCTACATCAATAACACTATATTATACTGTAATTATAATATAATTGCCAAGAACTGAAGTTAATGTGATTTTGTGGAAATCCACAATCAATCTCAGGCCTAATTTCTGTAAATGAATGCACTCTGAACAAAATTTCAGTTTAGAGAACATATTTTATTCTTAGAGGACTTGGCAAAATGACTTTGGGGGGGTGGAAAATTGTACGATGTAATAGTATAATTCAATCCTAAACAATAAAGTCAGTCTATTCAATACTGCCTTATTATAAGGCCACTCCTTAACAATTTCACAGTAAAGTGGATTTGTGAATGATCAGAACGTACCTATAACAAGGCCAAAATTCTCAAGAAACCTGGAGAAGTTCAGCGATTTCAGGATCATAGTAATATCTGCCCAGCTATCCATAGAGGTACAGTGAAATTGCATTATCTCTGTTTAGATAACTGGCATAAATGAGGGAGAGAAAGGATCTGCTTCAGTGCATGGAAACAAAATCTATTTTGCGCAGTCTTTAATGTGAACTTGATGTCTTTTATTTGTGGTTAAATTTGAGACACCCAGGGTCTTGCTTTAGGTTTAAAACATTAAACTCACTTTTTATTTTGTGACTGCTTCTTATTGTAAGACCGCTTCTTAGAGGGTTGTTCTCATGTTATTGAGCTGGGGAATAGAAGTAGAACTCTTGTTTGTATTTTAGCTACTAAACAAGAGCTGCTGAAAATAGGGGACCATGTTCTAAACATTCAATTTTAGCATGGAAAACACTGTTTACACAGTCCACAGTAATGGCAGCTGTTTCAGCTATTTAAATAGTATAATTACACATTTCATTTGAGCAACAGTTAGTTTACTACTAAATCTCAAATTGAATGTACCTGCTCCTATATAAATATGTACAAGTAACCTATCAATAGTCACAGCCAATTATATCTGAACTATAATTTGGTCTTTATCAGAGCAGCATGTTTGAAAGAACACTTCCTTAGGACTGTTGAACCTTCCTCCACCACCACCCCCCAAATGATGGGGGAAAAAATACAGTTGTCAGCATAATGTCTTGACATTCATGATGCCAGCCTGTCTTTACTGGTGTCAGATGTGAAAATAAATAGATATTAAACTGTCAGTCAAAGAAATTGCAAAGTCAAGAACAGCTCTAGCTGTGATCCTGTGTGTTCTATTTGATGGACACAGGTGTTTAAGTGTTATGAATTCAACAGGACCAGTGAACAAGAGAAACGTTTTTCCAGCAGTTTTCTGTTTGCTAAAACATCTCAGACGAACTTTCCTTCATTTCAGAACTTCAGTATTATCTCAGCTTTGTGAGTTGTGAGTAGTGCTGTGAGAACTAAAATTCTACTATTGGTTATGCATACAAGGTCTCCAAAGACAAACAGTAGCGTCATTGGCCTTAAACACATATAGGTCAAAGTAATGCCAGACATCCAATTAGACATATAAAGTCAATTTTCTGTTCCTAATAAATATTAACACTTAAAATGTAAAGGCATGTTGATATTTTTTATTCTGATTGTTAAATGCTGAAGTACAAAATACAACACTGTTATTCACAGTTCTTAAAACTATTCTATTTTTCATGTTGCAGTGCTGGCAGAACTGGTTAGCCACTTGCAAAAAAGCGAACATAGACGCCCAGTTAACTTCATGTATAAAGGTAAAATCCAAATGGATTAAAGACCTTGATATCAGACCTGATATCATAAGGTATATAAAACAACAAGTCAGTAAAACACTCCATGACATTGAGACTAAAGGCATCTTCAAGGAGGAAACTGCACTTTCCAAACAAGTGGAAGCAGAGATCAACAGATGGGAATACATTAAGCTGAGAAGCTTCTGCTCCTCAAAAGAAATAGTGCCCAGAATACAAGAGCCACCCACCATGTAGGAGAAACTATTCACCCAATACCCATCAGATAAAGGGCTAATATCTAAAATACATAGGGCACTGACAGAACTTTACAAGAAAAAAATATCTAATCCCATCAAAAAATGGGGAGAAGAAATGAACAGACACTTTGATAAAAAAAAATGCCCAAAAGGTACATGAAAAAATGCTCCTCATCACTGATCATCAGGGAGATGCAAATCAAAACAATGATGAGATACCATCTCACACCACAGAGATTGGGACACATCACAAAGAATGAGAACAATCAGTGCTGGCGGGGATGTGGAAAGGAACTCTTATCCACTGCTGGTGGGAATGCTGTCTAAGTCCAATCTCTATGTAATGCGATATGAAGATTCCTCCAAAAACTGGAAATTGAGCTCCCATACGACCCAGCTATTCCACTTCTAGGGTATACCCTAGGAACACAAAAATACAATATAAAAACCCCTTCCTCAGACCTATATTTATTGCAGCACTAGTCACAATAGCCAGGTTCTGGAAACAACCAAGATGCCCTTCAACAGATGAATAGCTAGAGAAACTGTGGTACATATACACAATGGAATATTATGCAGCTGTCAGGAGAGATGAAGTCATGAAATTTTCCTATACATGGATGGACAGGGAAATAACTCAGAGGGAGAGAGAGAGAGACGCAGAATAGTCTCACTCATCTATGGGTTTTAAGAAAAATAAAAGTCATTTTTGCAACAATTCTCAGAGACAATGAGAGGAGGGCTGAACTTCCAGCTCACTTCATGAAGCTCACCACAGAGTGGTGAGTGCAGTTATAGAAATAACTACACTGAGAACTACCATAATCATGTGAATTAATGAGGGAACCTAAAGCCTGTCTGGAGTACAGGTGGGGTGGGATGGAGGGTGATTTGGGACACTGGTGGTGGGAAGTTGCACTGGTGAAGGGGGGTTTTCTTTACATGACTGAAACCTAATTACAATCATATTTGTAATCAAGATGTTTAAATAAAGAAAAAAAGAAGTATGATGTCATGGGCCAGAATGATAGCACAATGATGTGAACATAAATGGGCTTAGGTATATTTTATGGTTAAATGGTATCTCACGAGGTTTATAGCAGTTCAACCCAAAGTAAAGGAGCTGAAGTGGTGGCACGGTTGTAGGGCTTTTTTGCCTTGCTCACAGCTGACTCTGGACTGACCTGT
The DNA here is from genome assembly GCF_024139225.1 of Suncus etruscus. Lineage (NCBI taxonomy): Eukaryota > Metazoa > Chordata > Mammalia > Eulipotyphla > Soricidae > Suncus > Suncus etruscus. The sequence continues at coordinate 15,012,192 of NC_064866.1, read as the reverse complement.
GCTTGATCCCTGGTGTCCCATATGGTCCCTCAAGCCAGGAGTGATTTCTGGGTGCATAACCAGGAGTAACCCCGGAGCATCACTGGTGTGTGGCCCAAATGCCAAAAAATAAATATGATATCAGCTTATGTGAAAGATTTCAACTTCTGGATGTGATTATAGTTAAATAAATATCATTTAATTTGTGCCTCAATGTGTAGCATTAATTTTTCTGTTGATTTAGGTTTAGGATAAAATTTTAAAATTCTGTTTTATGATAAGAAAAACAAAGCCTTAGGCTGTAATACTTATTAATTTTATAAGAAAGAGCTGGTTCCTTGTTGTTCTAGAACTCTTCAGGATGCTCTATTACTGGCCTGCACATCATGTTCTCAAAAATCGAGTTAACAGTAGATGAATTTTGTGCCTACATCTAGTTCAACATGCTTGCCATGATCAAATGGAAATTTTCCTCAAGACTGATCAAACATTATTTATGTGCCTGTGATAATTTATTGAATTGCGTGTAGAAAATCCTAGGTTGAGAACTTCCTTGATAATTCTCTTGTACTTATAATTCTGCTTTGATGTCTGCGTCTCTCAGGACTGAACCAAAACAGTAGAAAAAGCAGGTTAGAAAGATTATTCCAGTTGCTACTTGGAAAATAGCACTCCACAAAAACAAATCTTATCAGATCAGATATAATGTTTCATTCTGATTTCTTTCTTCAAATCATTATTCATGTTTAGGCATTTTCCAACTTGGGGATAAATGGTGTAATTCTCCATGACTCATGACTGAAAGAAATAGATGTTGAAGATGAGCTTGAGACCAAAAGCAGTTGTACACACACAAACACACATATATGTTTATGCAATACAAGTCTTACTCTATGCCTCCCTTTTCCATCAAGATAGTACATTATTTTCTCATTATCTCTTTATTGATAAAAATATTTCATATAGACTGTTTTAATATACTAATTTGCTTTCTGGTAGTTTGCAAAATAGGTCACAATTCTTTATCCCTAGGTAAATAAAAATTTACCTTCTCTTAAGTTTAATTGCCCATGTGGACAGCTTTCCCCATACAGTAGGAGTAGGTCGACATGAGAACCCATGCCTGATAAATCCCGTCATTCTTTTGCGATTCACTTAGATGTCTACAATGCTCTATGTTAGAGAATCTGACTACTGTCTTCTGTATAATGAGAGATGCATGGTTGTTTCCATTATTAGCCTACATCGGAAAACAACCAGAAACTGGTTGACAGCTGACAGATATATTATTAGTAGGAAGCCTGGGGAAATCACTCAGTAGTAAAATACCTGCCTTACAAATAAGAAGCTGTGAGATCGAATTTTGTTGCTATTTTTTTTTTTTGCATCCCTGACAGTTCTCCCATTATGATTCCTGGAACCATAACAAAAGTGTATCATCTTTGACCCAGTGCAGCCAGATATATTCAAGCACTGCACCTAAGCTATGTAACCCCTGGAAAATAGCATACAGTTCTGGAAGCACTGTGGTTGGGAATGTGACGTTTAGTGAACATTTGTTTGTAACTGCCACAAAATATATGTGTCTCCTGGAGAACACACTGATTTTTGTGTGTGAACATCACAGCCAGATATGGGACCCCTGGCAAGTATCACAGTATCATAGTTAAATGTATTAGTACCACAAACATGTGTGTGTGTATGAACCCTGTCACCATAACCACAACCACAATAATTATTGAAAGGACAAGGTAGGGAGCAAATATCATGAATAATAGCAATTGTTTATGACACATTTTGGGATGAAATGATAGTGTGACAGTGAAAGTGCTTCCTTTGCACACTGCTGAGCTAGGTTCTAAAGTTGGCATGGGAGCAATTGTAATATCCTGTAAGCACCTGGATCCTAAAATAATTTTGAATTATAGCTTATAACTTATCTTCTTTCTTTTTTTTAACTTATCTTCTTTTTTGTTTTTTGGTTTTGGGCCACACCCGTTTGACGCTCAGGGGTTACTCCTGGCTATGCGCTCAGAAATCGCCCCTGGCTTGGGGGGACCATATGGGATGCCGGGGGATCGAACCGAGGTCCGTCCTACGCTAGTGCTTGCAAGGCAGACACCTTACCTCTAGCGCCACCTTCCCGGCCCGAAAAGGTTAAGCTTTTTAATTTATCTTCTTTCAACAATTATGACTCATAGGCATTAATTTCCAATCTAGAAATTTGTTACCTATATTTTTTGCTACCTAAAATCTTTCTATTAGTACTAAACCTGAATCTTTCTATGACCACAGACTCTAAGTTCTTACAAAAATTTCCCTGTCTCTATGTCTTGACTCATTGTGCTTGATTTTTATTCATAAGAAAAATACTACTGTTCCATTCCTCTTCTTTCAGCCTCTGCTACAGGTAAAGTCTTAATATTCAAGATTGTCTTTTATTAAATTAAGAAAAACATTGAAGTTTCTACTCACAAATTTAATAGATTTTTGATCTGTGAAAGTTTGACCATTTCTTGGTACTTCAGTTTCTCTTCATATAATGACCTTTTAGAAATGATAGGTAGTAAATGACTTGACTTAAAGTACACCCCTTTATTTATTTTAAAATTGTTTTTGAGTTTGTAGAGGTCCTAAGCTGTTGTTTATCTATGAGTTTGTGTACTTTTTATGCAAACTTGAACAATAGTCTGACTGGGTTAAGTATTTTTGGTGAGGTGTTCATTTCATTGAATCTTTTTACTATACCCCACCACTGTCTTCCAATCTGAAGACACAATTGCTTATGATAAATCTGCCATAAATCTTATGGATGCTCCTTTGTAAGTTATTTACCATTTTGATCTTGCTGCTTTTAGCATTATATCTCTATCATGATCTGCATCATTGTAAATAGAATGTGCCTCTTTTAGCTTGTGTTCATGGTCTCCTTTAACTGGTACCCTTTGGACATCCAGGATGTGGGTGCATGTATTCAGTTCTGGGGTGTTTTTGACTATAGCTTTTTCATACGGGTTATTTTCCTAGGACCTCAATAATTATTATATTGTTTTTGTTGATTTTGTCACAAAGTTCTACTGTTGCCTGTTAGTTTATTTTGAGAATATTTCCATCTTCTGTCCATTTATTTTAAAACTCTGTCCAACTTCTGCTGTTGCCTCGAAGTGTTTTGCAGTTCATCTTTGAGTTCAATAATTCTGTCTTCAGCAGTTTTTACTTTTCTGGTGATTTCTTCAATGAGTTTTTAATTCCACCTACCAGAATTTTCAGTGCTATCATTTCTTTTTAAAGTTTTCTCATTTCTACTCTTGTAACCTCTTGAGTCTCTTTGGCTGTTTGTTCCCTGTTCTTTTTGAATTCCTTGAACATCCTCAATATTCCCGCTCTAAAGTTCTTATATCAGACAGGCTATATAGATGTCGATACTAGTTGGGTCTCCATAACTATAATATTTATGCATAAATCATGGTGGGGCTCAGTATTGCTTTCCCATTGTGACTTTTGCAGTGTGGTGGTGATTTCATGTGTTGTGTTGGTGTGCATTGGCTAGAAGAAATGCTTCACTCAGCAGGCAAATTCTTCTCGAGGAGAACTGACCTAGGGGTGAAAATGGCTCATTGGATTCATGAAGAGGATCCTGCTGTTGGTATCTGTCTGCCTCATTTCATAAGACTATTTGAATATTTGACATTTTATCTAAATTTCAGTCAGTCTCTAACTTATCTCCCTGACATCTCTTTGTTGCATTAAATAATTAACGATGGGGCTGGATGGCGATGGATGGAGGCCTTTGTGCTTAGGCCCCAGCCACGTGGCTTCATCCCCATCCAGCTGGCGGATTCCAGGCCCAGGTAATCGGCGTAATCAAGACTCACTCACATGCAGGCATTAGGAAGCATCATCTTTATTCATGCCCTGACCACCACAGGTGTGTGGCCTATCTCATAACCTTTCAAGCGTACAGCCATTCTAGGCTTGCCCTGCGTCTTATCCTCTTTTAGCCATCTTCCTCAGAGAGCCCAGCAGGGCCAAAAGGCAAAAGCCCCCTAATCCCCTGGCTTCCGGGTTTATCTCCCTATTCCAAGACCCCTCCCAGGAATGGGCCGGGCTTTGCAGGTAAAGTCACACCTATTATCCGGTTCCCAAGACCCCTCCCAGAAATGGGTGGGTCTCAGATAAGTACCCTACACTCTTGTTGCCTCTTCCATTTGAATTTTCCTCTTTAATACTACCCATAAAATATTAACTACATTGGTGATACTCAGTTCAGCAGCATTTACTAAATAAGTATTTATATATTGTATTCATTCTAGTTTATTTTAAGCGTTTCTACCATAGGAATGTTTTATAATTAATCATATCCATAATTACACTGACATTTGACTTACTTTTATGGTAGTTATGTTAAATACTTATTTTAAAAGGCATTTTTAGTTTTGTCTTCACTGTTTATTTTTTCTAGAGTGACTTTGCCCACTTAATTTAATAGTTATTAAAATGATCAATTTTAATGGAGATTATGCTTAGATTTAATTTACTATATGTTGAGAGGTAACATTCATACAAGCTCACTTTTTGCAACCCTTCATTTCCTAAAGATTCTTCAAATCAACTTAATTTCAATAATTTTCAAAAGTTTTATAGATCTCATGGAGTCTGGCACACTGATTATGTTTCAATTAAAATAAAATGAAGATACAAGACAAAAATAAAGAAAAAGGAATGGAACCAAACAGGAAAAGGCACAAAAAGGAAAATTCCTCTGTTTTTTCCTTATAGAGTTAATTTTTCTGATATCAATACATATATATATTATATACATAGATATGTATATAAGGAGTATTGTCAAGCCAGGAAGCTCTCCTATTATTCAATTCGCAGATTGTCAGCTGAGGAAATATAATGGATGGTTGATTGATTCTCAACATGAGAATCTGAGTCTTCAGTAATTAATACCCTGTGACCCATAATTCTATTCCAAATCCATGTCAATCTTTGTAGTGTGGTGGACTTTATTATCAATATTATCTAAAAGAACCAGTTTTATCCTAAATTTCCATAGATTATAATCAATATTCCAATACTTTTTTTTATTAAGAAAAGGAAACAAATACAACACAAGAAAGGTTAAATTTATTTAGCCCAAAGCCCGAATGAAATTTTATTAAATATAATGTAAAGGCAATACTTAATTTGTAGCATGTGGTATCTGTAAACTACACATTTGACAATTTAGATTATTACTTTTAAAATAAGAAATCTATAAATATTGTTTACTTATATTCCTTCTCTGCTAAGGCCCCTATTCTTTCTTGAACACTTATTTCAAAAGATTAGTATCTTATGGCTGCTGTTTTCACTAGTGTCCAAAAAAAAAAGGAAAAATGACCTGGGAAGAGTCTAAGTCTAAGAGGTGTCTTTAGTGTGGGGAAAATCAAGAGAGAAACTTGTCAGTGACCCAATAGAATGGCGTGCAATACTTGAGACAAATGTTTTTCCATCTCTTCCATCTCTCTCCTTGGCCCGCCTTGACCATCAAATTTCATAGAAATGTCTAGTATGGCTCAGGAGCTGAGAGTACTTCTACAGCACAGATTTTAAGGCAGCTACCAAGTTGTGCTTGACGTTCACCTGTTCTGCACTGCATGGGAGATGATCACCATCATCTGTTTCTTACCAAAGCCATGATATCCAATCTGGATTGAGAATTTTTTCTTTGCAAAAAAGAACATCATCCCAACATTGGCACAGGTATTCTGGATATCCAGTCTTTCCCTCATACCCTCATGGAAAAGAATTTCATGAGGGGTCAAAATGGTGAATAAAGGAAGATTTTACTAAATGAAACTTACTTAGATAAATGTGAGGAGAGAGAAAGAGAGGAGAGGAAACGTATATTCAAGTGATACATAGGCTTTTCCACAGTGGAAACATTTCACAATCACAGAAAAATAGTGACAAGAAAGAACAAGCCAATACTGACTATATTATAAGATAAAAGCTTCTGCTAATAAACTTCATTATACAGCAAAACTTTGACAAGGAGTCAAGAACTTGAAATGGAATTAAGAACTGGTGTTGGAACAATTGGGCAAGAAATTAAAGATTAATCCATATCTCACACCTTACACAAAAGTCAATCCAAAGTGGATTAAATACCTTGAGATTAGACCCGAATCCATAATGTTCATTGAAGAAAACATAGGCAGACCAGACCTAGACTTAGATCTCAAAGAAATCTTCAATGATAGAATGCCAAGTGCAAGGCCTGTAACTTTAAATGTGAATAAATGAGACTATGTCAAACTAAAATTTTCTCTATGGCAAAAGAAACATGGGCATAATTAGAAGACAGCTAAGGAATGGGAGAAAATCTTTGCATTCAGCACATCAGATAAAGGTTTGATATCAAGGATATACAAAGTACTCACAAAGGTTAACTCCACAAAACCTAGAAATCCCATCAAAATGGAAAGAGGAAATGAATAGAGGCTTCTCTGAGGAAGATCAACAGATGGCAAACAGATATAAAAAAAAGTGCTCACCAACACTCATTATTATGAAAATGCAAATCAAGACATCAATGAGATATCATCTTACACCAGTGAAGACGGCACATATCAAAATAAAAAATAATGGGGATGTGGTGGGAAAGGTACTCTCATTCGCTGCTGTGGGAATGGTAGACACCATTAGATCCAACATCTAAGGAAAACAGTATGCAGGATTCTCAGTAAACTCAGTAAAATTGAGTTGATATATGACCCAGAAATCTCTCTCTTGGGTATCTATCTCCAGGACAGAAAGACATTCATCCAAAAGTATGTATGCACACCACTATTCATTGCAGCACTCAGCCAAGACTTGGACTCAACTTAGATGTTCAACAATTGATTAGTGGATCATGAATATGTGGTACATATGGTAAATATATACAATGGAATATTACATAGCAGTAAGAAATGATACAATTATACAATTTGAAACTACATGAATAGAACTGCAAGATAGCATTTTAAAAAAGTAATCCAAAAGAAAAATAAATATGAATATTATTACTCATATTGTGCTATTTAGATAACTTCATGAAAAAATGCAATGGTCCAAATGGGAGTTATTTCGAACACCTTTGGCTACAAAGTATAGCAAAGAGAAGAAATGAAAATGAGAGGAAAAACTATAATTTAATAAAAAGATTCAAACTTTAACAATCCAAACTTAAAATGGGCTTCTTGTACTGGCAGGCTGGGGGTCAAAAGGTGGTGGTTGTTAGGATACACTCTAAGAAGATGGTGGATGGAGGTAGACATGGATTGGTCCTGATTAATTGTATGCCTGAAACCCAATTATGAAGGACTTTGTAAATTACAATGGTTTCAATAAAATAAAATAAAAATATTAAAAAGTAAGGTAATTGAGGGGTCGGAGCGATAGTGCAGCTGTAGGGAGTTTGCCTTGCGTGAGGCTGACCAAGGACTGACCTTCGAACCCCATGTCCCATATGGTCCCCCAAAGCCAGGAGCTACTTCTGAGTGCATAGCCAGGAGAAACCCCTGAGAGTCACCGTGTGTGGCCCCAAAACCACAAAAAAAAATAAATAAAAATTAAAAGTAAGGTAATTGAAAATGCCCAATAAAAACAATCTCTTATACTGACAAGAGAACTGCAGTTACATAAAGAAGATGGGATAGGATAAAGGAACAGATCCTATGTACAGAAATGGAAAGATTTTAGTTCTTTGGTGGTTGGTGTGACATACTAAATTGTATTCCTAAAACATAAACATTTACATCATTGTAACATATATTGCAATAATATTGTAAAACATTATTGCCAGTAAATTAAAAATTAAGAGAAAAGAATATCTGCGGTAGCTATACTAAACAAAAAACAGTAGAATATTTTATTTATAATTAAGTCTTAAAATAAAAATTGAAACAATTTACAAAATAAGTATATAAATTCTAAACTTTTTAGTAGCTATTAAATAACTTCAACTATTGTAGGAAATAAACTGATAGAATTAGAAGGAGCAATTGATAAATCTACAGTCATTAAATTAAAGAAAACTTTAATTATTAGTAGACTTCAAAGAAAACAAATTAATAGTTCTAAATATATATGATTATTTTAGTTTTCTTGGCCATTTTAAATGTAAATAACGCTTGAGTGATAGTATAGCAGGTACTAGATGCTTGCTTTGGCTGGTGCCAATCTGCCAGGACTTATTCCTGAATGCAAAGCCAAAAGTAAGCCTTGAGGATTGCAGAGTGTGTCCTCAAAACCAAAATATAAAATAGACAAGATTAAAATATATCTCATATAGCAAGTACTAAACAAGATATTATGTTCTCTAAATTAAAATACAGTTCAATCACCAATCACAATGTTAATTAAATCAACAAGAAAAGAAAATTACCAATGCATCATGATTTAAATTAACCACAATGCAAAAGCCATGACAATTTAAAAGAACTATGAAAATTAGACTAAAACATTTAAATAGCACTGGGCAAAAAGTACATTTATCCTATCACTTCTCGGCCTTTTGGCTAAGATCAAGTGTCGTAAAAATACATTTATCCATTTTAGAAATGACTGAAAATGAGACTACCTATCAAACATGTGTGAAACAACTAAAATTATTTAAAAGGAGATTTTATTTTCAAATATAAGCAGAGAAAAATATTTAAAATAGTAAATAGGATTATTAATGAAAATTTGGAAAATCAATTAAATATTTAAAGTATCTTGTATAAAAGTAGACACTATTGAGGTAGAGAACAAAATGAATGGAATAAACATCAAAAGCTGATTATGTGGAGAAATTTATTAAAATAAATCAATTTCTTTTGGTTCTATGAAGTTTGATATCATTAACTAAAGCAAAGATAAAGATAAAAAGAAAGTGAGGGTTGGGTCAGAGACACTATACAGCCAGTACTGCATTTGCTTTGCTTGCAGTTCACCTAAGTTGATCTCTGGAATCCCATAAGGTCCCTAAAGCTGGACAGAGGTGAACCCCTGAGCACTGCTGGGTATTAGCAAGGATCAAAATAAACAAATCAAGGAAACTACGTCTGCCCAGTGGGGCCCAACCGTGTGAAATTGTGAGTACTGCCTGTGTGTGTCTGTCTCCTGTCCTGTTGCTTGAATCTCGGAAGTGGACCGAAAAGAGGCTCCAGAAAACTCGCTCTCCCAGAGGCTCATTCAAGGGCAGGCACACCAAGGAACTGCTTTACAACGTGAAAACCAGCTATAAGCAGTACTTTACAGAAGTCAGGTCCCCTGTTTGTGATATCAGGCTGGAAAAATCTACGAAACTACACCTGCCCAGTGGGGCCCGACAGTGAGAAATTGTGAGTGCTCCCTGTGTGTGTCTATCTCCTGTCCTCTTGCTTGAACCTCTTGGGAGTGGGCCCAAAAGAGGCTCCAGCAGAACACGGCTGCTCTGCTTCACTATGCAGCCGTGCGCTCTTTCTAAGGAAAGAACACCATTGAAACAAACAAACAAACAAAAAATCACACTAAGAACTGTGCTGGAGGCTGAACTTTGCTGGAACTCAGATGCCAGCAACCCTATCTGCCTGTCTTCTGTGCTGTGCTCCATTTTTGGCCTGATTTTATCCTGTGTGTGGCTCATCTGCAGACGGCTTGCTTTCCCTGGAGCCTTCCCTGGAGGTGAGTTTACAAGCCCAGAAAGGAGAAGCCACTGAACTCTGCTGGAACTCAGATGCCAGCACCCCTATCTGCCTGTCTTCTGTGCTGTGCTCCATTTTCAGCCTGATTTTTATCCTGTGTGTGGCTCATCTGCGGATGGCTCACTTTCCCTGGAGCTGAGCTTACATGCCTAAAAAGGAGAGGCTGCCGAACTCTGCTGGAACTCATGCCAGCACCCCTATCTGCCTGTCTTCTGTGCTGTGCTCCATTTTTGGCCTGATTTTATCCTGTGTGTGGCTCATCTGCAGACGGCTTGCTTTCCCTGGAGCCTTCCCTGGAGGTGAGTTTACAAGCCCAGAAAGGGGAAGCCACTGAACTCTGCTGGAACTCAGATGCCAGCACCCCTATCTGCCTGTCTTCTGTGCTGTGCTCTATTTTCAGCCTGATTTTATCCTGTGTGTGGCTCATCTGAGGACGCTCGCCTTCCCCTGGAGCCTTCCCTGAATTTAGTTTACAAGCCCAGAAAGGGTGGAGTAAGAGGAGCACGGCCACTCCGCTTCGCTTCCCGGCTGTGCACATCATTTAGCCAATGAATATAACTACAACACATAGAAAAACCCACAATACAAGTGTGACAATGAGGAAACAATGCAGGCCAGCGCCAGACATAGAGAATGAAGATGGCATCTCTGATTAATTGACTATCATTATAAACATATAGCCATAACATATCACGTTATCAATGTACAAAAATACATGAAAGCCAGAATAAATTGTGCAAAAGCAGACCTCCGTCTCTATCTATAGTCATAATGTAGTTGTAGAGAATCACTATATTCCAGAAGTAACATTGCAAAATAGCAAAATAAACATCGATTATATTTCTTCTTCACATAATCCACAAAAAGTATTTCCAAGTAGATGTAAAAATTAAAAATAAATGGCTAACTTAAAAACAAATACGTGAATATACTTCAAAGGAAGCTTACAAGAATAAACTGAAAGAGAAGTAGAGAGTGGACTAGATCACATTTAAATAAAATGTCTGTACTAAATGATACTAAGAGCATACTGAAAAAAAATGTGGTGTTTAGCTTTCAACTAACACTTTCTGAATCTTAACTTTTTGCATTCTTTTCTAGTAAATAAAATCAGCAACATTTATCACTTAAAATGTTTTTGAAGAGTAGTCATAGAACATAGGGAACATATTCTGTGCCAAAGTCTTGGAGTTAGGCAAATGACATATATTAACATCTTGAAGGCTTGAAGGGCATGCATAATATTTCTGAGACTTTAAGTTTTGAAATAAATCAGAAAGGAAGTTTTGTTTTCAGATCAGTGAGGTCTGGAGCTCAGTTTATTTGTTTAGAACATGATGAGGCATTAAACTACTTTTTTTTTTGATGGCAAATTTATTTTGCTGAAAGTCCTCAGTAAACAGTACATGTCCATAAAACATCAAAGTCAAATGTTTCATAGCATATCCACTACAAGTTTCTGTTAAGGTTGCCCTTTTATTGTTTAGCCCATTTTCCTTGATAACACTCTTAGTGTTTATTTCATTGGACCAATTGGTGGTGACCTGAAACATACTTGCAAATATAAATAAATCAGATTATTTTTGTCTTCATAGATACTTGTTTTAACTTACAAAGTTATGGGAGCATTTATGTATATGTTTTCTGACTATGCTCACTTATCATATATATGTATATGTATATATATAAAAAGCTTTGAAAGAGAGCCAATAAATCCTGCTTCTGCTCTCTTCAAACTATAAACATTCCACTATAATCTTGTTGTACCCTATAGACCGAGACCTAATTTATCTTCTCTTTATCTCAAAATTCCTGGCCTGTCAAACTAAGTTACTTTAAACAGACTCTGGGAATTGCAGTCAAGAGAAAGATATATTAAAGTATCATTATTCAAACATAAAAATTTAATAAAAATTTAACAAGTTTTCTCTAAGGTGGGAGTGTTTATGGTTCATTTTTTTTTAAACAGCACATTTACATTTCATAGTGGTCAGGTTTAGCCAAAAGCACTTGCTATTTGAAAAAAAAAGTGGGAATGAATGAGAAAAGAGTAACCTCCAGGCATTGTATACACAACTTCCCTGTGTAATTTTTAAATTATCTTAATTTTTTCCAGCTCCAAAGGGAAGCTCAATCATGAATGATGTCTGTGACTTTTTTCTTTCATTTGTGACATCTAATCTTTACTTGAGGCGTCACCAGTCACATCTCACTATGTCTCATAGCATGTGCCCTGACACAATACATCATTGGCCAAGGTGATCCAATATTGTGTGACTTTTCTGAGGGGGGAAAGGATATTAAGTGGTGGCAGAAGATATGCCTGAATCATGTCAATGTGGGCCCAAAGGGCATTGTTCTTTCACTAACAGTTTTGCTCTCTAAGTCTGGCTAGGAGAATTAGTATTGTCCTTTCTATATAAATAGTCTTAGCCAAATAGCTTTCTCTTGTGCCTAATATATGCATTCCTGTCATAGAAAAGCCACTTGCTTAAGCTCCTTTCTATCTATTTGTAGTCTGTTCAGACACACAGTTCGCAGCAGGAGTCTGGCTCCATGATTCATTGCCTCAGATTTCCTATGGAGCTTACATGATGCTCGTTCAGCCCCATACGGTTTTGTATCCATTATAACCAGGGACAAGTAAGCAGAGCTCAGGAGTCTGAGCATCTATCTAAGAATAGCTTCCCTGACGCCTTGCTTTACTCGCAATAAATGAACAATGCACTCTTTACATACTAACCCCGTATGGTGAGGAGAAATTATGGCAGCTTCCTTGAGTTAAATAAGGGAAACAGCATTTAGAGCGAAGCTCCTTAAATGAGTAGGTCAATAACTGGTTTACAGAGACCAGGGCACCTGGCTAATGGGAGGATAAAGAAAAAAGAAAGATGCTGTACTGGTTTAGCGCTAAATAATTACATTCATTAAGCAGAGAATAGCTCTGAAAGTAGTCGGTTGCACTAGTTAATTCATTAGCCAAACTAATCAGCATACCACACACAACAATCGGGGGGTAAATTTAACCAATTCCAATAAAGGTTTGGCAAAACAGGATTTCTTTTTTATTAGAAAAGGAATAATATACTCGAAAACTGCACACATAGTTGTGTGTATTTTTGTATTTCAAAATAAAAAAGAAGGAAATCAAAGATAAAAAGAAAAAGTGCAAATTAATGACTTCAGAATTATTTCAGAGTATCTAAAATATGCCTGAGTTTCAATGATAACCCTGAGAATGACTCGAAAACAGATTCTAATAATAAACCATTTTTCTAATTGTTCTATAATTCTAATAATAATAATAATAAGCATGGTCTTGCTTTATAAGAACTATGATTATATTATAAACAATAAGTAGATATAATAGCAAATTCTTGAGTTGTTAAAATAACTTAGACCTATAAAACTAAGAGAGTCTTGGAGTTGTTGACTTATTGGCCAACTATATAAGGATAAAATAGATCATGTGTGCTTGATATAAAGCTTTAGTGTAATTAAGAATGACCTTAAATTTTACGTTAATGCTGCAATTTCAAAATACGATGCATTTTCTATGCATCATTATGTGTGTGTGTGTGTGTGTGTGTGTGTGTGTGTGTTGGCCATACCTTGTGGTGCTATGTGAATAAAAGTGGTGCCAGAGGTTTGAACAAAAAGTCTATGGGATGAAGGGCAAGCAACATCTTAACCCCTAAACTGTCTATCAGTATCTTAGAAATCTTAGAAACTATGCATCAGCATCTTAGAAATTTTACTAGAGAAAAAGCAGAGGCAATTAGATAGTGACACTGACATTGTACTTACAGGGAACATGTGTATATATATATATATTATTTATTTAGGAAAATATTTTCATTTCACTCAGGAAGAAAGAATTCAAACTTCCAATACTTGAAAAGAATGTAAGATTGAGGGGTAAAATCTGAAGTACCTACTTAGTCTATTAGCTTTAGTAAATCTCATCATAAAACAGGACTATTTGTTTAGAATTCCCAAATATTATTTCCATCAATTTAGTGAATTTTGGCTAAAATTACTGATTTGATCTACTGCAGATATAGCATATACAATTCATAAATTCATAATAATTATAATTTTGACTCAGATAAATGATAAATCTAAAAATCTTTATAGAGTTGAAAGTCTTCCCAGGCCCTTAAGATTGTTATACTGTGATAACGATTCATCAATGATTTATCTCTTCAATCAATAGCATCTCTGACAACTGAAATAATGAATATAAATATTAAGGCTTGTCTAATTTTATTCCAAAACGTAGAAGTATGTAGGAGATTATGACTTCTAATATTCTGTAGCCCAAGTTTTCTCAACCCTGACACCAATGACATAATTACATCCTTTATTTCTCTAAGTTATCTGTTCATATCCATATTTGAGTTTTTGTCAGACTTGCAGGAGTTTATGTCCCTCCATTGAACATAAACATCTTTGTGGAAGCACTTTATTTATTAATTGTTGGTTTGCTTACTCATAGTGCTTCAGATTGTAAACTCCTCAAAGGTAAGGAACTTACCTTCTATGCTCTTTGTTTTGTTCCTGTCTGTTTATTGGTGTATCAGGGGAAATTTCAAATAAAAAGTGTAAAAATATTAAGGAAGAATAAAGTCAAAATGTTTAATTTTGAAATAAATTAAAAGTTACCCGCCAAAATGCTAGAGAATGAGTTTATAAAAGGACATTTTATAATCAGGATTAATCCCAAACTGCTGGGCCAAATGAATAATAAATGAATAATTTATTTTCCACATAATTAAAATGTTAATTTAGTAAAAATGATTTATCTGGACAAATTGTACTTTGTGTTGGGTACATCATTTGCACGATACTCAATATTTCTGCTAAGAATTCTATTCTGTAATTGTTAGCAACCAGGCTAATTGTTCTGTATTGATATTAAAAGTATTTTAATGTATTAAATTTTGTATGAAAATTTTGAACTTTCATGGATGTTTGTATTTTTGTCTTTGACACTGTATAAAGTATTTTTAAATTAACTTTTGCAGTATGTTTGGTTTGAGGTTTCTTATGCCTCATAGAATGGTAACATGTCTAACACATTCTCATTTTGAATATTGCTTTGAGAATACAGCTTAGTATCTAAAATAGGGAATAATATAGTTTGTATATTTGCAAAAATTTACAATATTTGAATGGAATATCTTACAACAGGAGAGAAAGGGAGATAGAGCACTTGGGAATGCATAGTCAGAACTCAATTTTTCTTCTAATTGTGATATCTTTTAGAGCAATTATTCTCACCTAGTTACCCCAAAATACAGATTAGATTCCATTATCGCTTCCTTTTGTAATAAAGTCTTTCAAGAGAACATAAATATTCAGAGGTGTTTTCTTTCAGGTTACTATTTTCATCCTTTTTATTAAAAAAAGAAAAGTGAGAAGAACTTTATTGTGAGGGGTTATATTATTGTCTCAAATATTCATTATCTGTCCCAATGGACAAATTATACATTCTAACACCATTGATATACTGTTTGTGAATGCTTATTGTCTTGGCCAAGGAAATGTTAATAGAAATGACTTGTTCTTCCAGTTAAAGATGTAGGTATCATCCAAAGGACCTTCATCAATTTTCCCCTCTCTACACTTGTAATGTTTCCAAGACAATGCCTGTAAAGACAGTTGGGTTTCAGAATGAGAAAGCTACATAGAGAGATGACTTTATTCCTTAAATGTTATATTCAATGAATAGACAGTTTGTTGTTGCTCTTATTCATAAAACCTTTATGTTTTAGAATGCTTAACATGTGCTCAATATGTGTTATATAGTGAATCAGGATTAGTTTATAATAAAGCAGTGTCGGGCACTAATTTGTACTTTGGATCTGTAGGAGAGAAAATAAAATGTAGAAATCTTGCCCTCGTGGAACACTAAATTTACTAGATAAAAGGACATATTTAAATAATATAAATAATATAGTAATTATATAGTAAATAATAAATAAATTATAAGTAATTTATAGTTAATTATAAATAATATTATAAAATAATATAAAAATTAGAAACATTGATCATGAATGACAAAACTACATATATGAAATAAAGAAAACAATGATACTAAGTTTATACTACTGGAAGCTTTCTTTTTAAAATTTCTTTTAAAGGAGTAATGAACTAATATTTTTTAAGACCACATACTATAGATGAGTTCTGATAAAAAGAAAAAATGCTGTAAGCATCTCTTCCTAATATGCGATAACAAGTCCCAGACCTTGACTCATTCTTGGTAAAGTGAATGAAGGTAGATAATAAGAAGTTACTCAGTCTTGAGGTATGTCATATGTGTGCAAGTACACATTTGAAAAGATTATTGTTCAATATTATTTACCTGAAAATTAAATGATTTAGTAAGGATTATTATTAAAGTGTAATTTGGGGCCATAGCGGTGGCTCAAGTGGTAGGATGTTAACCTAATATGGACTGCAGTTCGATCCCCAGCATCCCATTCCATCTCCCAAGTCAGGAGCAATTTCTGAGTGCATAACCAGGCAGGTGTGACCCAAAAACCAAACAAACAAACAAACAAAAAAAAACAAAAAAAACCCAGAGTGTAATTTATACAAAAATATATTCAATATATCAACCTATAACATTTTCTAATACCAATATTTTTAAATGCTTAAAAAATAAATGAAACAATATAAACAATGATCAGTAATGTATACAATGTAATTGATTCAATAAAAAATAAGAAGTAAATTAAGGGCCTGTAGTGATAGTAAAGCGTTAATTCATTTGTCTTGCAGGCAGTCAATACAAGATGGACTCCGGTTTGAATCCCAGCATCTCATTTGGCCCCTTGAGCCAGCCAGGAGTGACTTATACAAACAGAGCCAGGAGTAACCCCTGAGTGCTGTGGGGTATGACCCAGAAACAAACAAACAAACAAAAAATGAAGTAAATTAAACTAATAACAAAGACTTAAAGACAAAAAAATATACATTAAAATTGATATAGCATTTCCCCAATATTAATAAAGAGTAATGATGTTTATGTTAAATTCCAACTAAAAGGAGAAGAAAATTCTATGGGTTAGTAAAACATCTCTATAATAATTTTATAAAGCACTGACAATAAATAAAGCTTTCAAATAAAAGTAAAATACATCTAATGATATATATCCTTAGGAAATAAGATAATAAATAATAATATTAACTATGAAGATTAGATATTAGATATTATTTTTAATAAAATTAATATAAGCATAATATACTGACCCATAAAATAGTAAATAAATTCTTGTAGAGAAACTTTCATAATAACCCATAATATTACCTATACTAATTTAAGCAAGGGTGAATAATTTATGTAGAAACTTCTAGATACCTAATAAAACTCTCTTTCCTCTATTAAGAGGATGATTAGAATTGGTGCTGGCCATATGTTTATCCAGCTACATACCTCTAAGACTCTCCCGAATACTCATCTCTCTAGGATTTTATTATGTAAGGCAATAATTGTGTGTAAAGAACATTCTTCCAGCTGATACCTGAGTGCAAAAATGATCCAGGATACAGCTTATAGCAGTGACATAGGAGACAGAACAGATCTATCTATCTATCTATCTATCTATCTATCTATCTATCTATCTATCTATCTATCTATCTATCTATCTATAAAAGATGTTGAATCTCTCAGTATGTACAAAAATAGATTGTTCAACCAGTCAATCAAGGGTGCCATTGTAAGAGAAAGAGTCAACCATATCAAAAGCATCAATGATAGACACTAGTGGTTGGATGATATTGGAACTCAATACTGGTGGTGACCACCAGGACCACACTTAATCATGCCATATAAAGGGGTATACAGTGTTTGGGGAACAGACTCAGAACCACATACCATATTTTTTGTACCATAAAACATACTTTTTCCCCAAAAAAGATGCGACTTATGGAGCAAATGCCACCTTGAATTGAAGCATGAGTGAAGGAAAGGAGAAATTGTCATAATGTTTCTTAACATCATGTTGATTTCTGTTCACTTAACATGGTTGAAATATTATTCTTTTATAGTTTATTGAATATTTTAGTACACCATTTGCTTTGAATATATTTATTCTAAAAATACATACATCTTATGGTCAGGTGCATCTTATAGAGCAAAAATACAGTATCACTGAATGTTGAGCTATGTCCCCATTCTGGGACTCTATTTTTGCAACTTTATTGAGATAGAATTGATAAAACTGTAAACCATTTAAAGTATATAATATGATATACATTTTGCTTCAGTATATAGTTGGATAGAATTACAAGAGTTGAATTTTATATCTGTATTCTGCTGTCAGGTGACTAGTTGCTCAATCAATGTTTATATAAATATTTTGTGGAAAAATATGAAGAGTCACCATATGAGGAAATAAGCCTATGAGCAGAATTGTTCATACAACCATGTTTGATTCCTATAAAGGCTTTTCACTTGAACTATTTGTTAGCAGATGCACGTACCCCTCACTCTCTCTTCTAAAAACAAAGAACTAGGAAAAATAATCATGAAGAGGACTAAAGTAAGACTCATCATTCTCGACAGTGATGATATTCTACAGTGAAATGCTATACCATCACAAAACCATAACAACGACAAGAAGCAATACATAGAAATCTCTCTGAAGAATTAAATCCCAAGTAGAAGAAACACAAATTAACATGACACAATATGTTCTTTAAGCATCCATGTACCAAGCTATCAAACAAATATTTGGGAGACACTAGATTGCAATGAATATGATTGAAGCAGAATCTTTATAAAAGGACCCAATTCTACTAGATTTTCATTTGACTCATTTATTTGAATTAAGTTGTTTTGTGACTGGTTAAAGGATGCCAGGCCTCTGTATAGTTATTGACTGGTTGCATAACATTTTTTATTGAATGGGCATCTCACATTGGTGAATTTTGTTACATAGCACTTGATGGCACTCATATTTAAGCTAGTGTCTGACATCCAGTGAGCAATATGAACAAATGGGTGTGATGCCTGGTCAACCCAACAAAAACAACAAGAGAAATTGAAAAGAAAAGAGAAAAACAAATGGAATTTATACTTTTTGATAATAAGGGAGAGTTCCTAGAGGAAAGCTTATTTGACAAACTATGAATTAGATTTTACTTTTGTTTTATTTTTTAATAGCTTTTTCTGTAGCTCTGCAGAAAAATCCAGACAGGATAGTACATTAAAACTGAAAATAATTGTCAGAATATATATTTACAAAGATATTAAACTCATATATTTGTTTCTTCCCTGAATTAAAGTTTTGAGTTAACTCGAGTTCCAAACAAAAGATGGTTAGTTTTTCTTGTTTTTTTTCTTTATTTCTTTTTTTTTAATAAGGAAGTATTACCATTCTAAACTCAAACACATTTAATGCTTAGTATAGTACATCAAAGGTATAACTTGTTCTTTACAGTAACTTCTCTGAAAACATTATAACATAATTACAGGATAGACACAAAATTAAATAGATCAGCATGATGCAACTATCCAGTACTGCATACAGTGCATTATTTATAAGACACCACAAGGACACGATTCTTATAAATTAACATGGATTATTGTTCTCAGGTTTGTGCTATTTATACCTGTTAGTGATAGTGACCATCAACTTTTTAAGGTTTGGAGTCAAAGGAGCACTGTAAAAACAATGTTAGTGTGGCAATTATTATTTGCATGGGCCCACCAAAGTATGGGGGACATGGAAAGGAAAAACTTTGGCCTAAGTACAAGGAGATCCTAACCCTGAAGTTTCCTGACAGAAGACCATTTCTAGGCACCAGGCAAACCAGTTTGTCCAATCCTGGTTATTGCCCATACAGTTATACCTTTCACAGTCTCTGTTGTTTTTCTCATGCTTCTGCATTAAAGGTCCTGGAATCTGTACATCCCACATTGAAGTCAGGATGGTGCAGAGTGATGTCTAATTTCATCTCCCAATTAACGAGCATTGCAAAAAGCCCTGTCCAGTATGCAAGCCATTGTTGTTTAAATCTTCTCAGTGTTAAGGGAAGACTCTTTTGAGTAAATCGATGTCAGAGCAGCAGTAGGGTCTTCACCGGTAGAGGATTGCTTCCAGGTGATGTCATAAACAACGTTGAATGTTTTATAGATGGCTTCCCTGATTCAGGGGTGACTGGAAAATGCCCAAACCTCTGAGGCCTGTGCCAGATCATCATGTCAATGTTCAGGGTTTGTAAGGTTCCATTGCACCACAAGATTAGTGTGTTCCCATCTCTATTAGATAAGAACTTATTTGTATGTATAATATTTTCCATTTTAATGTGCCCATGCAAACAAGGAATAATGCCACCTGGTGTTATCAGCACATAAGGGGGCAGCAAGAACAAGTCCAACAATTCCCGTGAACTGGTTCAAAGATAAGCATTAAACTGAGGGACTCTTTCACCAAAATTTCCTATTGAACAGTTCCCAGCAAGATTGGTGCCTATGGGGATGCTAGAATAAGTCCAATAATCTAATTGACTTGGTTAAATGGAGAGACACTTCTACAAACTTCCTTATTTAACAATGAGC
Organism: Suncus etruscus; assembly: GCF_024139225.1. Taxonomy (NCBI): domain Eukaryota; kingdom Metazoa; phylum Chordata; class Mammalia; order Eulipotyphla; family Soricidae; genus Suncus; species Suncus etruscus. Next base: position 14,991,939 of record NC_064866.1, on the reverse strand, counting down.
CAGGTCTTTAAGACAATGTTCGGGGTGTAAGGTCCTACTGTATTACAAGATTTGTGTGTTCTCATCTGTATAAGATAAGAACGTGTTTGAATATAATTTCCCATTTTAATGTGCCTATGCAAAGGCAGAACAATATCACATGGCGAAATGGTGCCTATGGGAATATTAGAACAAGTCCAACAATCAAATTGATTGGTTCTTATAGAAATTTTAAATGGAGGGACACTTCTACTAACTTCCTTATTTAACAAATAACAAAGGGATAAAAAGTGCGGAAAATAAACAATCTAACTTAAAATAGTGGACTCAATAGTCACCATATGTGGGAACTAATCAGAAACCTAGTATGGTAGCAAACACAGTTACACAGTGAAGAAAGGAAGAAGCCAAGAAGCCACTGAGAGTGAACAAGTAGAAAAAGAGTACTGGCCTCTTCCCAGCCTGAGAGTCCATCCTCTCATTTTTATTTTGAATATATATGGTACCCCCACGCAAAGTGGTCTCCTCCCAGACTGAGAGTCCATCCTCCCATTTTTATTTTGAATATATATGGTACACGTGCTTGCGGTTGTTAAAATAGAGACCAATGAGAAAAAAAATACCAGTGAATGTCAAGACAATCACCAGTGCTGTATCAGCCCGCCCTCCACCCCATGCGTCCCCCCCTTAGTGTAGGGAGACAAAGGCGGAAAGACTGAGGACCACGATAGAGTCCACCTAGGCGGGCAACCAGGGAATACCTGGAATAAAGGGGAGATAGCTAGGGAGAATGCCATCCAGCATGGGGTGTCCCCTAACCCCAATACCTGGGAAGAGCTGGCCTCCAGGATGAAGGCAGCAGAAGCCAGCTATCTGCCCAGCCCCTCCCTTTGCTCCTCCTCCCTAGAGTAGGAAAGTGGGGGAAGCCTGGGGACCCCTAATAGAGTCCATCTGGAACCGACAGCAGGCCACTTGAGGTGGCACTCAGGCCAGGCCTAGAGTCCAGGGGAAAATAGGGGAATGGCTGGAGGCCTGCCAAGCCTCCCAGCACCCCCCCCCAAGCTAGGGAGAATGCCATCCTGCATGGGGTGTCCCCTAACCTCAATACCTGGGAAGAGCTGGCCTCTAGGATCAAGGCACCGGAAGCCAGCTATCTGCCCCATATTTTTTTCTTTTTTTTTCTTTCTAATTTAGTGTCTTTTTGTATACTTGAAACCCAGCATTGTGCTCTGGATTTATTGTTTTTTCTGATTTTGGTTTGTAGCCAACAGTCTATTATTATTTTTGGAGCAGTACTGTGTTAATAGATATTTTAAGTTTTTTAAACAAAATGTTATATTTTTAGATAAATAATTGGAGACAGTGAGAGAAATAGAGGCAGTAATAGAAGGAGAGAGAGAGGTCTTGACAGATGTAAAAGCTTGCCTATAAAGAAAGATTGTCATGTAATATTGTTTCTCTGCTATGGCTTCATCCACACAAACAAACTTAGTAAATGAATAGCTAAGAATATGAAGCTTAATATAGTTGTCCTGAAAGGAAACAGTGGCCTGTTTACTGCATTTATCGACAATTTGTGAAAGAAGAGACCAGAAATCAGTCTAATTACCAGAATGCCAGTTGTGCTTGTTAACACCAGCTTTGTGACCAAATGTTATTCCACAGTTGTCACATCACACGAGGGTTTCATTACTAACAAAATAGTGAACAAGATCACATGAAAAGCTATTGATTGATCTACCACACAAAGGAAGGGCATACTTGTCTCTATTATAACATGTTATGTTTCCAATACTATGCAGCAGATGTAATACCTCCATTTCTCTCACCAAAAGTACAAATCTATTACTGTACTTCTTCTTTAAGAACTTGTTAATTAAGATTTCCCTTTATTTGCATATGTCATCAATAATCTGGAGAGACGTGAAATTATCCTAAGCTAGGCCTTTCCAATCTTGAAACTTACTCAATTGATTTTCTTGAATTGGATCCAGTAGATACTTGGGTATGAATGGTGTTTACCAATCATTCTTTTTGTCAATAAAAACAAATGGTTGCTTTGTGTTAGGCAATACCATATGTTTTGCAGGAGATTCATCTATAATTAGACACTCCAGAAAAAAGTAAAAGCCTTAGATATATAGATATCTTATATTTCTTAAATTTTCTTAGATTTACAGATTTCTACAGCAGAAAATTGTTTGAAATACCAAGTGAACAAAAGTCATGTCCTTATTATCATAATTCTTTAGGTCCTGCATTTGGTTTTCTACAAACCTATCTGCTAAGTCCACATCTTTCAAAGAGCAGCTGTATTTTTTAAAATGAACTCAACAAATATTATAAAATGAAAGTGGATTTGTTTATAATGGGGCAAACTAATAAGTTAGCTCAGTACATCATCCTATCTTATGGTGAATGATGTATCATACAAAATGCAATTTTGCTCCTTCCTATCTCCACCTTCCTGTTTATGCTTGTTGAACAGATACAATTGAATAAAGAATTTAAAATTCATCTCCCATTAATAGTTTAATTAAACTGACACATACTTCAAAAACAGAGCAACACAAAACATTAATTTTGGTTATAAAGGGCATGGCATTATTAAAGTGCAATTAAAAACAACATTCACTTAGAGTTAACAGCTAAAACAATTTAATTATTTAACACTAGATTGTCATTTGTGACTAACTTCATGGTCTAGGTCTTCATTGATTGTTATGGTTCATTCTCTAAAATTCAAAATGGGAAGGCATCTGGAAACATGTATGTCTTCCTTCTGTTTCTATTGGCTAGAACAGATGATAAAGGATGAAAATTTAACCAACTGGTCTATAGTGCAAACAGCTACAAGTAAAATGTGATTTTACAGCATATGTGAAACATTTCAGCTGCTTAAGAAAATCAGCCAATCTTGTCTATTTTCTTTCGGTATTTAAAACAATAGAAATATTGATAAGCATGGATTCTTGGGACAGGGAAGATAGTTCATGGGTTGGAACACATGCCTGGAATATGTGAAAGGCCCTATTTTTAATACCCTGCATTATATGGTTTGGAAGGACTTAGTGGTACCCCAAACCCAAGCTGTGCCAGATTATCTGGCCCTATCATTGAACCCTATTGATCTATTGCCAAGAGAGACATTCCAACTCTGTTAACACTATTTGGACATCCCTGCAACAAACACATCAACACACACAGATTATTTAAGCTGAGCATTCTGGTTTCCAGTGGAAGAATTTTTAATTTCTGCCTCAGCAGTGGTCAGGCAATATGTTTTCTATGTCTCTCTGTATTCTGGTGTGGAGATGGTGATATCAATAACATATACTTTCAGGAATGAATAGTTTTAAATTACTTTAATATATAAAAAAAAAGTAGTCAAACGTTAACTGGTATTGTTATCACTCAATTTAAAAATAGAATAAAGATCTATTAGGACTGGAGAGATAGGACAACACTTAAGGTGTTTGCTTTGCACACTGCTAACCTGTGTTTAATACCTTGTACCCATATGGCCACACCCCATACACCACTGGAACTAATTCCTGAGCCAGGAGTAAGCCCTGAGCACAGATGAATGTGGTCCAAAACCAAACTGAAAAGCAGATTTATTAAACATAAACTCAAACAGGCATGGATTAAGTGGACAAAAAAAGAAAGTTCCATGAAAAGCAGTATCCCAGTAGTTATAGATCAACAGACTGTAATATATATACATATATGCACATATATATTCCCAATTTAGTGCTAAAACTGCTAGAATTACAAAGACATATTAAATAACTTTGTATTCATCTCATTCGTACATTCTATCCTCACAAATATACATATATAGATAAAATTTACATAACCTAAGTGTTTGGATTCTCTTGAAGGAAAATATAAACATATCATTTTAGTAGAATGTCTTTTTTTCCACAGAGATAATAAGAGGTCCAGAGAATTTAGAAAAAAAGTAAAAGGCCAGAGTGAGTGCAGGAGGTTGCCAACCGACTGGAGTGGGTGGAAACCGGCCATTCAAGGAAACCTTGAGCTCCCGGAGAGGCCAGAGTGTGTGCAGGAGATCTCCAACTGGAGCGGGTGAAAGGCAGCCACTCAAGGGAACCTTGATCTCCCGGGACAGGCCAGAGAGTGAACCTGCTTGAAGGGGGTGGTTATTGGCCGAGCCTGAATGAGGACGAGGGAAGGTCCAAAACTTAGCGACATCACCAAACATACTCACATAGAGCCACATCCCGAGAAGGGACCCAGCCCCACACCACAGGTGGCAAAAGCGGGCTGAAACCTGAAGGCACTGCACTCCAGGACAAGCCAATAAATGCAAAGAAAGATGGATAAACCAAGGAAAACATTAACAACAGGGGAGATGGAGAGAAATCAGAACAAGTTCCCAAGTCCACCAAAACGCACAGACCCAAGAGAGGAAGACCTAAAAGCAGTCATGAGAATAGAATTCCAAGCCATGCTAGAAGAAATGAAAGACACCCTGGCCAGAGATTACAATAAATCAATAGATGAACAAATGAACCAATTTAAACAAGAATTCCTACAAAATATGAAAGACTCTTGTACATACAAACAGAATTAAAAGAAATTCATAAAACTGTAGAAAGCCAGAAGAGCAGAACCGCACAGGTCAAGAATCACATAGAAAAACTCAAAGACAAACTGCAAACAAAAGACAACAAAGAAGCCAACAAAGAAATAGAAGGTAAAACACTGGAAGTAAAAGTCCAGTATTTAATGAACAAAGACAAAAGAAACAATCTAAGAATTGTAGGTATACCAGAAGGGAAGGAAACAGGGAAAGAGGAAGAACAATTAGTCAGGGAGATAATAGCAGAAAAATTTCCCACCCTCTTGAAAGACACATCTGAGCAAATCCAGGAGGTTAAAAGAGTCCCCAACAAAATAGACCCTAACAAACCAACCCCAAGACACATTGTAATTAAAATGGTAAGAAAAAAAGAGAAAGGTGACCTACTTAAAGCAATAAGGGAGAAAAAAACCCTCACATACAAAGGAAGGAACATTAGAATCAAACCAGATCTCTCATATGAATACTTCAAGCAAGAAGACTGGAATGACATATTTAAACAACTGAATGAAAGAAATTTTCAACCTAGAGTCCACTATCCAGCAAAACTCTCATTCATATGAGAGGGAAGACTAAAATCATTCTCAAACAAAAATGAACTTGCACTATTTGTGCAAACAAAACCAACCCTAAATGACCTACTCAGAGACAAATTACACAATCCAAACCCCGATTGTAACAACCACTGTAAACACTACAACTGCACAACAGTCCTCTCTGTCAATAATCTTCTTAAATGTTAATGGACTAAACTCTCCCATTAAAAGTATGCATATTAGAGAACTGGATTAGAAAACATAAACCAGATTTTTGCTGTCTACAAGAAACATACCTACAAGTACAAGATAGGCACAGGCTTAGAATAAAAAAATGGAAATCAGTTATCCAGGCCAATGGAAATAAAAAAAGCAGGGACGGCCATTCTGATATCAGACCAAATTGCATTCAACCTCAAAAAAGTGATCAGAGACAAAGAGGGTCACTACTTACTGATAGGGGAACACTAGACCAAAAAGTACTAACGCCAGTTAATATCTACACACCTAATGCAGAGCCAGCAAAATATATATGGCAACTGCTTGCAAAACTGGAGAAACACATGAAGGAAAATGTGATAGTAGTAGGATATCTTAATACTCCACTATCACCACTGGGCAGATTCACCAGACAGAAAACTAACAAAAATAAGAGTCCTAAATGAAAAATTAGAAGAACTAGGGCTAGTACTTATATAGGGCCCTCCACCCACAGAAACAAGAATACACATTCTTCTCAAGTCCACATGGAACCTTCTCCAGAATAAACCATGCCTTAGGATAGAAATCTAACCTGCATAAAATCACAAAGGTAAGGATTATTAGAAGCACCCTGTCAGATCACTATGCAACGGAGTTCAAAATTGACTGTAAAAAGAACAATGGAGAAATACAACACCTGGAGATTAAACAACATGCTGCTCAAAAACAGCTGGATCAAACAGTCACTCAAGGAAGAAATAAAAAGATTTCTTGAGACAAACAACAATAAAGAAACAACTTGTAAAAATTGTGGGACACAACAAAAGCAGTAATCAGGGGGAAACTCATAGCAATACAATCCTATGTCAGGAAAGAGGAAAACGACAAAATTAGCAGCTTAAAGGACCATCTTAAAAAGCTGGAACAACAGCAACAAAGAAACCCAAACACAACCAGAAGACACAAAATAATAAAACCAGAGCAAAAATAATATAGAAACTAAGAAAACAATACAGAAAATCAATGAGACGAGGAGTTTTTTTTTTAAAAAAAAGATAAACAAGATAGAAAAATCACTGGCAAGACTCACCAAAAAAAAAAAAAAGAGGGAAAACACCCAAATAAGCAGGATCAAAAATAATAGGGGAGAGATTACAACAGAACCACAATAAATCCAACACATGATGAGGATATATTATGAACAACTATACTCAGTTAGGTAAGAGAACTCAGAAGAAAGTGATAGATTCTTGGAAAGACACCAGCTTCCAAGACTAGAAAAGGAGGATTTAGAAAGAGTAAACAGGCCAATCATGTTGGAGGAAATTGAAACATTAATTAAGAAACTCCCAAGAACAAAAGTTCAGGCCCAGATGGTTTTATAGGTGAACTCTATCAAACATTCCAAGAAGAATTACTTCCACTGATCCACAGGCTCTTCCAAACCATTGAAAAGACAGGAATCCTCCCCAATTCCTTTTATGAGGCCAATATTACTTTGATTACCAAAGAGGGAAAAGATACCATCAAGAAATAAAACTACAGACCAATCTCACTAATGAACATAGACACAAAAATATTCAACAAAATCTTAGCGAACCGAATCCAGCACTACATCAAAAAGATTATACACCATGACCAACTAGGTTTCATCCCAGGGATGCAAGGCTGGTTCAACATATGCAAATCAATCAACATCATACACCAAATCAATAATAAAAAAGACAAAAACCACATGAGCATATCAATTGATGCAGAGAAGGCATTTGACAAAATCCAATACCCATTTATGTTGAAAACACTAAGCAAAACAGGTCTGGAAGGAACCTTTCTCAAGATAGTTACAGCTATCTATGAAAAGCCCACAGTTAGCATTATCCTTAATGGTGAAAAACAAAGCATTCTCACTAAGGTCAGGAACTAGGCAAAAGATATTCACTCTCTCCACTCTTATTCAACATAGTTTTCAAAGTCCTAGCAATAGCAATCAGACAAAGAGAAGGGAATCAAAGGAATTCAAATAGGAAAAGAGGAATTCAAACTATCTTTTTGCAGATGACATGATGATATATATATAGATATATAGATATAGATATAGATATAGATAGATATATATATATGGAAAACCCTAAAGAGTCCACAGTAAAACTCCTAGAAACAATAAACCAATAAAGCAAAGTGTCTGGTTACAAAGTCAATACACAAAAGACAGTAGCATTTCTCTATACAAATAACAAAGTAGAGGAGAGAGAGAGATTAAGAATACAACTCCATTTAAAATAGTATCAAAAACATCAAGTACCTAGGAATCAACCTTATAAGGGAAGTGAAGGACTTATACCAGACAAACTTCAAAACAATTCAGAAAAAAATTGAAGAGGATTTAGAGAAATGGAAGAACATCCCATGCTCATGGGTAGGTAGAATCAACATAGTCAAAATGACTATCCTACCCAAATTACTATATAGATTTAATGCAATCCCCATCTAAATTCAAACATCATTCTTTAAAGACTTAGAACAATCAATCATAAAAATCATCTGGAATCACAAAAAACCCAGGATAGCCAAATACATACTAAAAAAACAAGAAGCTGGGTGGCATCACTTTACCTAACCTGAAGCTATACTATAAAGCCATAGTGATAAAAACAGCATGGTACTGGTACAAGAACAGAGCCTCAGACGAGTGGGTTAGAACAAAACTTCCAGACATAAGCCCCCAGATATATAGTCAACTAATAGTTGACAAAAGAGCCAAAAACTTGAAATGGAACAAAGAAAGTCTTTTCAACAAATGGTGTTGGTACAACTGGAAAACCGTTTGTAAGAAATTGAAAATTGACCCATACCTCACCCCATGTACAAAAGTCAACTCAAAATGGATTAAAGACTTGAAATCAGACCCGAATCTATAAAGTTTATTGAGGAAAAAATAGGCAGAACACTCGAAGACCTACCTATATATCAAAAAAGTCTTTGATGATAGAATGCCAATGGCAAAAACTTCAGCATCAAACATAAACAAATGGGACTGCACCAAACTCAAAAGCTTCTGCATGGCAAAAGAAACCCTACTTAACACAAGAAGACAGTTAACTGAATGGGAAAAAATTTTTCGCACTCACTCAACATGAGAGATAAAGGGCTGATATCCAGAATATACAAAGCACTCAGAAAGCTGAGCCCCCAAAACCAATAAAGCTATAGAAAAATGGGGAGATGAAATGAATAGACACTTCTCTGAAAAAGACCAAAAGATGGCCAACAAACACATGAAAACATGCTCACCTTAACTCATCATTAGGGAAATCCAAATCAAGACAACAATGAGGTACCACCTTACACCAATGAGAATGACTCACATCAAAAATAATGGGAATAATCTGTGTTGGCGGGGATGCAGTATGAAAGGCACTCTCATTCACTGCTGGTGGGAATGCCCCCTAGTCCAACACCTATGGAGAAGAGTCTGGAAAGTGCTCAAAGATCTCAGAATTGAGCTGCCATTTGACCCAGCAATTGCTCTCCTAGATATCTACCCCCAAGTTGGAAGGCTATTCATTCCAAAGTATGTGTGCACCCCACTATTTATCGCAGCACTCAGTATAATAACCAAGTCTTGGAACCAACCTCAATGTCCAACAACAGATGAATGGATCATTAAGATGTGGTATCTATACACAATGGTATACTACTATATGGCAGTCAGAAATGATACAATCACAGACTTTGCAGCAACGTGGATGGGCCTAGAACATATTATGTTAAATGAAGTAAGCCAGAAGATGAAAGACAAACACAGAATGATAGCACTATTCTGAAGCACCTAGAACATACACCTTATATACAACTAAAACTCAACAATTAAATAACAGGGTTTAACAGGGTAGAAACTCCAAACACTGTAACAGTCAACATATACCGGATACCAGTGCCCAAAACACATGAAAGAGGTACAACATAAACTCTTGACTACACATTATACCACAAAGAAACCAGCAACAACAGAAGCAGCAGCATATAGAGAACAGGTATGTAATCAGCCTTCTACTACAAAGGCCTACAATAATCCCTTAGGGATCTAATACAGGATTACAGGTAAAGAATACCATGGGAAATCACTGACCCCAACGGAAGCATTTCATAACAATGTTTTAATGCCTTAATCTTACTATATTTAAAATAATCTCTCAGCTTTTCTGTCCACAAGTGTTCTTGGCTACAAAGGGTGGACAAACTAAGATGGCATCACGGGGCTCACTCACACGAGATACCATACCCAGCTTTCACTATGAGAATTTCCTGAAAAAAAAAAAAAAAGAAACTCTTTAACATACCCTTTATCTCTAGGTTATACTTTCTTTTAGGACCTGAAACACATGACCAGCCAGACCACCGAAGCAGCAACCGTGACCTACAGACTTATACTACAGGCCCTACTCATCGAACACAGTCAAGCAAACTCGCATTCCATGCTCTTTTCTTCTCTCTTCTAACTACTTTCTTTTTTTTATTCCTCTATTTCTTTTAAATTGATTTTCTCTTTTCTTCTTTCCTGCCCCCTCAATATACTTACAGTATACTTTTCCCTTTCCCCCTTTGGAAATCTGACTATCTCTTCACCCCTCAATTCCACCCAGATTTCCCACCCCATTAAAACTCTTTACCCTCAGTTTTTAACCCATTATGCACCAAGACTGACCTCCCACCCAGCACTCAAGTGAAGAGACAATCAGTCAAACCCACACCTCGTTCCCTGCAAGAAAAGACAACCAACTCCCCTGCTGACTCATGCTGCGCGGTCCTCCTTACCAACCCTTCCTAACATGGACTGTTACTTGAAACCGAACTTAGCCATAAAAGTATCCCCAATGCAAGAACCCTTCCCAAGACCTCCCTGCAGCAAATCTTTTGCCATTCTCAAGAGGGTCAGGTTGTATGATGAAAAGGCGCCCGGGAACCCACACACCACAAGAAAATCTCAAAAGACAATGGGGAAACCTTTACTTCCATCATTAGTATAAGACTTGTATTACACCACCTCTTTACCTGCTTTTCCCCAAATGTAAGGTAGTCTCTTGCATCACTCTGTCCCTTTAATCTCTTTTTTATTTCATTTTTAAATCTTTTTTCTTTATATATATATATATATATATATATATATATATATATATATATATATATATATATATAAGCACATATATTTTTATTTCTATTTTTATCTTTTTGGGTGTGTGACCTATTTCTATTTTCTTTTCTTTCCACCCTCAAATGTACCGGCAATATAATGTAACACCATTTCTCCCTGCAAAGGCACACTAAAAAAAGGGAAAATTTTACGTATAAAAACGAGCTCTTACCTGCTAGAGATAAGAACTCATACTTCTTTACAATACAGGGGCATCTCCCACCTTGAAAATATGTCACGTGGACCCAACTTAGACTCCAGGTGATTAGACACCAACCATCCAGCCTTGAACACTGGATCCCAGACATAGAAAGGACACAACTCTTCACAAAAGCCACAGGAAACAAATCCCATCTGGGACATCATTAATACTGCTCGGACATCAACAAGTGCCAGCTCTAATACAATATCCTGACAACGAGGAAAATGGGAACAACTTGACCTAAGAGCAAGTTATCCTACCTCACCAGCTAACGATAAGACAAAATCAGAAGACTTGTCACCCTTTGGTCTGTCCAAATGCCAAGATCGAGATTTACAGATGACTGGCTGATAGAACCATGACCGGACTCTATGTATCCTGGGACCAATAAAAAGGCCCTAGTCTAGGGTTTGAGCTACGACCTGCACAGCAACCGTGATCTCTAGTTCCAGAGGTCTGTCTGAGACAATTGCAACGGAATGGATCTTCTGGAAACATACCAAAAAACGCTATCTCAGGCCCCGTCCTAGTATCAGCACAAAGACCAAGACCACCAATCACAGAAAACAGATTAAAAGGACACGGAGGGAACAGAAATTCTAGAACCACAAAGAAAGACTTCATCATAAGTTCCACTCTCTGACCTGTGCAGATACAGAGATCTCTAGATACAGAGGTCTGATTTTATCACCCAGGACGGAGCAGAAGACTTCCATTCACCAAAAAAGCACCAAGGGGAGAATAAATGAACCTGAAAGGAGTCTATAGTTAATCCCATGACAGTATACTTCAAGGGTAAAGAAACCCTATTTTTCTTAGGCCAAGAGAATTCCTTTTCGAATGACCCCAATATTTACTGTGCCTGTGCAGCAGGGAAGAAAAAAGAAAAAAAAAAGGCAAAAAGCACAATTTTTTAAATCTAGTTTTTGCCAATTTATTTGTTTTGGTGTGGTTATTGCAGGTGTTGTCTCCGTTCATATTTAGCTTTTTTTTCTTCTTTTCTTTTCTCCCTTTATGTGCTCTGCCATGTTTTTTATCTCAAGAACATTTTTGGTGCTTATCTTTATTGTTGGAGTGTTCACTGGATGCTTTATTTGACACTTCTTTTTGTACTGTTGTGGTGTTCCACCTCCTTTTTCCCCTTTATCTCTCAAAACTAGGATGAGAGCTTCCAGAAGGACTCCGTCCATTTTTAGCGTATTTGATTTTTTCCCGTTTATTACTTTTCTCTTCTTCAAACAAAACCTGAACTAGAGCGGGAAATAAGGGAGGTACAAGACCAAACAGGTGTCGGAACACTAAGTAGTTAGCTAGGCACAGAGGGGACCACTTATTCTGGCAGCCCGGGGGATGAGGGAGGTGGATATGGGAGGTAGGCAGGAATGGAGGTGGAGGGAGGACAATTAGGTGATGGTAATTCCCCTGATTTTATGTTAATATGTACCTAAAATATTATTGTCAATGATATGTAGGCCACTATGATTAAAATAAAAATTATATTAAAAAATTAAAAAAAAGAAAAGAAGTAACCAAAAAGAGAATAGAAGAATAATTTGAACTGATTTCTGTTAGTAAGCATATGGATATTCATTCCACTTTATTAAAAAAATTAAGTAATGAATAATAATATCTATAACTTATTTTATTATCAATAGCAGAGTCCTATAGTCCAGTATTTGTTGAAAGTGTTTTAGTCTAAGCAATGTTGTGAGGTATGAAATATCTAGAACTACTCAAGAATATTTGAAAGTCTGGGGCTATAGTATAGTTGGTAATATAGTATAGCAAGTAGGTCATTTGCCTCTCACATGGTTGACCCTGCTTTTATCCCTGCAAACCATACTCTCTCCAAGCACTGCCAGCAGTAATTTCTGAGTACAGTCAGAAATAACCCCAGAGAATTGCCAAAACATACAAGCAAACAACAGAATATTGAAAGGGAGATACAGAGGGAACAAATACACACTTTTAAGCCAGTATAACTCATAAAAAACAATTAAAAGTTCCTCATCTACCAGGACAATAACTATGACTGACAAAAATATTTAGCACCACCTATTGAAGTTAGAATCTGTTTCTGAAAAAAATATATGCATAAATTTATATCACCTTGCCATAAGAGACATAGAATAATTTATTAAAAGAAAATACATAGAGACTATTTTATTTCTGAAAATCATGATCCTTGAGATACAATGTCAAAATTTTTGGCAAGTAGAAAGTTTTAGAGTGGTTGATTTCAAGGAAATACAGCAAGTTGAATTTTATCTACTTGTCAGAGCTAAGGTAGATTTTAGGAACTAAAAATTTCATCAGTGCTCTTTAAAAAGGACTTTAACAAACCAGTATTTATTAAGCACTGTTTAAGTATCTGTTAGGAATGGTTAGACTCCTTTATTCTCACACATCCATCCTGTGCATGTTCTCACCTTTTTTTTTTTTTTTTTTTTTGTTTTTTGGGCCACACCCTGTGACGCTCAGGGGTTACTCCTGGCTATGCGCTCAGAAGTCGCTCCTGGCTTGGGGGACCATATGGGACGCCGGGGGATCGAACCGCGGTCCGTCTCCTAGGCTAGCGCAGGTAAGGCAGGCACCTTACCTCGAGCGCCACCTCCGGGCCCCGCATGTTCTCACCTTATGCTCAGCAACCGTGTATGTCTGTTTATATATTCTGTGATGAATTTAGAGCTCATATTATGAGCCTATAATCTATAGGGTCCAAGTAATTTTTTAAAACTTGACCACTGGCTTAAATGGCAATCATATGACTGTTCAAATTATGGCTTTAACATATTTCACTTTTTTTTTTGTGGTTTTTGGGTCACACCCGGTAGTGCTCAGGGGTTATTCCTGGCTCCATGCTCAGAAATTGCTCCTGGCAGGCACGGGGGACCATATGGGACGCCGGGATTCGAACCGATGACCTTCTGCATGAAAGGCAAACGCCTTACCTCCATGCTATCTCTCCGGCCCCATATTTCACTTTTAAGCTGTGTTCATGACGACTGTTCTTTATTCTCATTCATTTTTTGGATCTGGTCTGCTCAGCTTTTTATTTTTTATACATATAAAATATTTATTTAAGCACCATGATTACAAGCATGATTGTAGTTGGGTTTCAGTCATGAATAGAACACCTCCCTTTAACCAGTGCAACATTTCCACAACCTGCCATAAATTACCACTCATAGCTCACTTCTCTTTTTGTCTAAATTATAAGATATATATTTTTCAACAAAGATAGCATTGAACTTACTTCATTTGCCTTGCACCTGGCTGGCAGCAGTTCAATACCCAACATCACATATGGTCACTTGAGCTTCAGTCAGAAGTGATCCCTGAGCACAGAGTTAGTTGCAAACCCTGGGCACTGGTGGACTTGGCCCATATTCTCTCCCCAAAATAGTCTATTAATATTAAAAAGATAAATTAGAATGATAAACAAGAACTATAGCCCTGGGATATAATAAGAGATACTCAGGAAAAATAATTTGTGTGTGTAGGGTTCAGTTGCACATGCTGACATATAAAAAGGACTTTCAGAAGGTAGTAATAAATACAGGTTTTTACATCAGGATAGATCTTTCAGAGGCCACAGGACTGATGCTGATATTCAGAAGTGCTGAAAAAATTTAAACACACAGGAAAAAAAAAAGATGTAGCACTATTACATTCACAGTACAAGCAATTGAGAGAAACAAAAAAATGATGCAGAGAGAAAATAGTTACATATAGGGATAGAGTGAGGAAAAAAGATAAATAAAAAGGAAAGAAGTGAGAAGTGTGAGTGGAAGCTGAGGGCTTATGTGTTATGCAATTTAATGACTGACTTTTGTCTTTCGTAATTTCCACATTCAAATAAAAGATCATGGTGATTGAGTCTTAAAAGGCTTCAGGAGTAGCCTAAAACTACAAGGTGGGAGTGAACTTTTCTGTAATAATTCAAAATGTAATAATTCATAATTGCCTCTACACAATGGGTACAACAAATGCTTGGTAATGAATTAAAATAGGAATTATACGATGGAGCTTCCTGACAGGACTGTCTCTTTTTCTCATCATCTTATTGAGTGCATAGAGCCATTACAATTGTACAACCCAATTTCCAGCAAAAGAGCTAGGTCAACAGATTTAATTTCACCCAGACAATCTTGTTAGCTCACTCAGTGCATCAAAGAATAATCCTTTAGTTAACGGATCAATAAGAAATTAAAAAGCAATTAAATAGAAATAGGAAAAACTTAAAATTTTGCATTGAGATAGAAGTGAGCTTTTTTTCATCTTTAAACATCAAGATTTAAAAGAATTAAACTCATTGGATTACATTTATATTCTTTTGTAGGCTTGAATTTAAAAGCAATTGGGGAAAAGGCAATACATCTTACAAAGTTCTAAGTTTTAAAACACAGTAACAAATAGCTTAATAATATTTCTATTAGACTGTAAAATGTTTGCTCTTCCATTGATATCACTAAATAGTTTAATCGATACCTGGTTTATAGAAAAAGCTGTGACTATTTAGATATGCTAAACACTAAACATCAGTTTTCCAAAATAATCGTTTAAATTGTAACAAAAAGACATTTTAAAATTAAAACGGACATTCTCAAATAAGATTATTTTAGTCCCAGCCCTATTCAAGTAATCAAAACTTAAACTTAACTGTTTTTTTTTTTATCTACAAAGACTTAAAAAAATCCTTTCTATGGAGTTTTAGTTTTAATCTTTCTCAGGTCTGGTGATTATAGCTACAAGCTAAAGTAAACTTACATGCCTTGGTCTTATTTCTTTAACTGAAATCTTAGCTAACCTTTGACAAGATGCTTAACCCCCTGTGTCTGAATCTACCACTGTTGTAAAGGGGAGGAAATAATATATTTTGCTTAGGAAAAGTATTTGTTATAGACGAATGCTTATAAGTCTATCAAGCTTTCAAAAGAAAAACAGAAATAAAAATAAATGAAAATGTGATTTTTTTAAATGCATCTTTATTCAAGAATCAAAGCTATGATTCACAGTATATAAAAACTGCTCTGAGCAAAAGAGCAGGCCTGTTTCCTTAAACTGATCACAGATAATACAAACAAAATAAAGGTAAGGAGAAAGCTTAGTCATGAAAATAAATACTGCAGGTATATTATAAATGAGATCTTAGAATGAAACTAGTGAATGTGTTATATACCAATTTCTAATTGTTAATTATTGGTAATAATTGGTAATAATTCTATATTCCAATTTCTAATTTCTAATCACTGTTCTAATATCACTGCTATGGAACATAACTATAGACAGATAACTAGTATTATTTATTTTATGGATACTGACTTACTGTGAAGACAGAGACTTCAGAAGGTTCTGATATTGGATGAAATGTTGTATATTATAAATGACTATATTTCTTTTTCTGATTTAAAGGTGCTCGTTAGACAATATGTGTCATTCTTTATGTTTCACACTTAATCCTTCAAGCAGAGTGGCATGACGTGAGAAGCTGTGTGGTGTGCTTAAAGACTTCCACACCATCAGTACTGCAATTAAAACTGGCATTTATAAAAATATATTTTGATTCCTAATCCCGTTTTAACAAGTGCAAAATCACTTTAGAAAACAATGCTATGCTAATTAAAGCTTTGTCACCTATAAGACCTTTGTGAATTGCATTTGTAATAGGCTCTCATACAGAAGCAATTTCTGCTGGGAAAACTTAAGTAGAATATGTGACTACATTTCTTGTTACTCTATTAAAATCAATGCTCCAATTGTGTATATTACTGCTGTGTTTTTATCTCTAAACTGAGCATGAAATGTCATGTCATCTAGTGTTAAATTCAAAATTAAAAAAGGTATTGCATTATTATATATGCATATTTAAAAATAATAAAAATGCCCGGGAATAATATTGATTTTCTTGATAAAAATGAAGAAGTCTGAAACATCAACAAAAATTAGCTAACATGAAATATTGGGGGGTAAAAAAAGAGCTCAGAGGGGCCGGCGAGGTGGTGCTAGATGTAAGGTGTCTGCCTTGCAAGCGCTAAGCCAAGGAAGGATCGTGGTTCCATTCCCCGGCATCCCATATGGTCCCCCCAAGCCAGGGGCAATTTCTGAGCGCTTAGCCAGGAGTAACCCCTGAGCATCAAACAGTGTGGCCCAAAAAACAAAACAAAACAAAACAAAACAAAAAAAAAGAGCTCAGAAAATTCTTGTTAATATAAAAATAAAATTGATGATTTAATCTACACAGTATGAATGAAATCACTTTCATTAGTGAATATTTTAGGATAAATGACATTTCATAAGATTCTCAGGTCAGTCCTAATCTATTTACACTATAGAATCAGTAAAATCCCAAGTAATAATGGACACTCAAATATAAATAGAGACTCACGACCTATTGAGTCTTGGGTTCACCACTAGAGGCCTAATTATGAATGAGAAGGAAATTTATAAATTTGAAAGCAATAACTGGTAAGAGCTGATTATGATTTTTATGATTGACTACCAATAAAATTACTTAACAGCTACATCAATGTCTTGAATACATGCATGTGTAATTTAAGTAGCATTCTATCATTCCACTTTTATCTCAAAAAGAAATCACCAAAAGGCCAAAGAAATTTCCACTTTAATCATAAGTAACAAAACCTCTGGCATGTTAATGACTTGCCAAAACAGCATGATTTTAAATATCAAAAACAGAATATAGCCTGGAGGACACAAAATGGACATGGATAATTAATATCTGTGAGAATAATTATAGTGACATTTTAAGCTATTAAAGATACTAAGATAGTGATAGGGTTTTAAAAATTATTTTCAGGGCTGGAGCGATGGCACATTGGTAGGGTGTTTGCCTGGTAGGTGGCTGACCCAGGATGGACCACAGTTTGATCCCCCAGTGTTCCCTATGGTCCCCCAAGCCAGGAGCAATTTCCAGCACATAGCCAGGAGTAATCCCTGAGCATCACCGAGTGTAGCCCAAAAAATAAAAAGAGAATTATTTTCAAATAAATATGAAAACTGTCTCTACATTTCTACATGTGGCTCTAGATAGGAATCTAAGAAATATGTTTGTCTAGTCCTTCATGCCTCTATTTCTGCTACTCCATCAATGTCTATTTATTTATGTATGTATATTTTGATCTTAGTGAATCAGAGACATGATTCAATAATAAACAAATGTTTGAATGAGGTGAAAATATGTGATTCTAACAAAAAGTAGTACATAAATTGATATGATAGCAAATAAATGACCCTGAAAGTGACCTCAATAAAGAGAATACAGTGAAAATAATAATGGTAAGAGATTACAAATTGGGAAGCTGAGCATATAACACATGAATTAAGGGCTGATATTTAAGTATACTATAAAAAAAGAATATGTCCAAAAAACTTTTCTAACCAAGCTAAATATCTGTAAGTAAGATATCTGGAGTAATATCTGGAGTAAGATAAAGGATTGTGAAAAGGCCTTAAGTATAAGACTAAGGAAAAGGTACATATTTTAACTTGCAAGTAAATGATGGCCATTGAAAACACAACCATTAATTACTGTAAACTAAAGAAGTAAAGTAAATATAAAGAGGAAAAATGGAAATAGAAAGGGAAATTATATGGCTATTTTCTTCCCTATAATCCTACATTGCTCTTCCTTTATATTCTGCTTTTCCAATTCTTTTATTTTTCTTCAAGAGGAAGAAACAAGCAAATATAATTTATAATCATAGATTATCAGTACCCACTGTCCATCTGTTTAGTTTAATCACAACAGAATGTGTGAGAGTGTTTGTATTTGGGTAGAGACAGGCAGGCATTATTATGTACCAATGAAGCAATCTAATATATGAAACCTTGATTCTGTTCAGTAATAAATTCCACTGTCTATGTTATAATCCTGCTTGAAAATGCTCATAGGAATTCAACTTAAAGAATCCCCTGCTTTTAAGTCAATTGTTTATGCATTGAATATTCAGAATACATATCCTCACAATGGACAGTTAATGCTTCCAAAACTGAAACCTGGTAAACAGCCACTGGCAATAGAAATTTATGGAATTAGAAAAACTGGACTAGTTAAAATACATGACTGCATTCATTGTTGCAAAATGATTGGATTCATGTCTCATCAAATTTACATTGTGAAGACTGAATATAGTATGATTAGGCATTATTTTTAAAACTACATTAAAATACAATTTAAAATAAAATGGCCCTTCATATCATTCTAATATCAGTGTTTTAAATAACAAAGGGAATTTTTTTAAAGGAAAGGATTAGCATTTTGTTTCAATCAGTATAAGCAATGAGATTCCAGTTGGGGTCTCAAAGATTCAGGATTTTATTAATATTCCAGAGATGCATTTGTGTTGCCTCTGGGTACTCTGAAAAGCCACTTAAACCGCACTTAAAACAGCACTACAGGATCAAATTGATGTGCATCAACCATTTACAATAAAACTTGATTATTATAAAGGCATACATATTTGCATAATTATATGTTTGATTTTTTGATAATGCAGCATACAGGACAAAATGTTGCTTCGTGTAGAAACACATCATCAAAAAGCACCATCTGCTGTAGTATTTAATACACTGCACACTGATCAAAAAAGGTTGAAGATAAATTTTGGAGTCTCAGAAAGAAAGAATCCTAAGTTGTCTTTATGCAGGCAGTGTGATTATCAGGAGCATGTAGAAAGAAATATTAAAATTCTGACAAAATTGGGATAAAAGATAAAAGACGTATTTTCAAATAGAGTTAATCGCTTTTCTGCATATGACATAAGGTATTTGGATAATGGTTTATGTGATGTCATCCTTGCATCTAGTAAATTTTCAGTCTGTGTTCTATATTTAGAAAGGAAACACTTTAGAATAATTGCTCATGAATAGGGTTATCCTTGGAGAGGTTTCCATTATGTGAAGCAGTGGATTTGCAAAGGAGAAAAATACCCCAAACCTTCATTTTTCATTGTATCCTAAAATGAGTATAGTAACAAAGATTATCTTGGATTTAACATATGAAGCGTCTCTTCTTTTTGTCCATAATGGAGAGATTAAATCCTTTTCCTATTTTGATATAATGCTCTATAAAAGAAAACATGAAGACTTAAATAGAAATGTTATTTTTCATAAAGCATTGTTCTAGAGGGGAAAAACACAAAGCCCAGAAACTACAAAAAAAAAAAAAAACAAAAAAAACAAACGAAAGATTAAATAAATACTTTGAAGAGCTCTTAAGATTAGAAAATACATCTGTGGGATGAATAGAAACTATCTGATCTTGAGGATGAGGAGGAAATTCTTTTTTTTCTTTTTTTTTTTTAAAGGAGGAAATTCTTGGTGAAATTATACTACTGATCATAAGAGCAGTGTCAACAATGGAGTTATGTGTCTCAGAAAAAAATGGCGTCTTTATCAGAACATTATTAACTCAGTGCTTCACCTATGCTTTTTGCTTATATGAGACCCCATAGATGTCCAACTTAAGAAAAGAGATTTTGTAAATAAAAACAAGTGGAAAGCCAGAAAAAAATTAGAAATAATGAACTTGACATCGATTAAACTTCTGCTTCTTGAAGCAATATTTTCAACTCTAAGTAAGTTTTAAGCTAGAATATGATCTATTTAAAAAAATTTTTTTTTGGTTTTTGGGCCACACCTGGTAATGCTTAGGGAATACTCCTGGCTATGTGCTCAGAAAATGCTCCTGGCTTGGGGGACCATATGGAGTGCCAGGGGATCAAACGATGGTCCATAATGGGTCAGCTGCGTGCAAAGCAAATGCCCTACCACTTGTGCCACAGCCCTGGCCCCCAATGATCTATTTAATTGTATAGGCAATAAAATAAACTCTTATTTGTGTTCACTTCAAATTTTGGGAGTACCAATTTTATCATAATAAGAGGGTCCTGGTAGGGAAAGAAATGTTTGAATAAAAAGTTTTAAAAAATAAAGAAAAAAAAAACATTCAAAATGAAAACCTGGAATCTAAACATATTAAGGACCATAAATCAAATACTGGAAAACCTTTCTTTTT
The DNA here is from genome assembly GCF_024139225.1 of Suncus etruscus. Classification (NCBI taxonomy): domain Eukaryota; kingdom Metazoa; phylum Chordata; class Mammalia; order Eulipotyphla; family Soricidae; genus Suncus; species Suncus etruscus. Next base: position 14,971,185 of record NC_064866.1, on the reverse strand, counting down.
GGAAATTATTTTGAAAAGTTCTAGATAAATGCTTTCTTTTACATTAATAGGTCTAATTTTAGTGTTTCCTGCATGGAATAACGATAAGAAATTATATGAATGGAACAAAAATAGTTGCAAAATTTCTCTGGCAGGTCAAAGAAAGAGCCACACTAAGAAGATGGACTTTCTCCTTGACTGTTGGATGTTGACCATATAAATGATGTGTGACCCAAAAAACAAAAGACAAAAAAAAAGAAAAGGAAAAAAGAAAAGTATCTTTATGTTTATCCATGTATAAGCAAACATCATGACTTCATTTATTTCTGTTTCTTTTTAATAATTTGTATTGTGACCAAAGTGAATTATGAATCTTTCACAGTAATATATAAGGTACATAGTGACATTGAATCAGGGTCATTCTCACTACCAATGTTGTCCTCTCTCCACCCCTGTTCCCAACGTGCATCCCATATCCCCTTTCTTTGCTCCCTGGACTGCCTGTATAACTGGTCCCCTCTGTGTGTAGCTTGTGGTAGATTGGGTATAAATTCTGTTGTCGTTGACTTTGGGTTTGGTGTTTAAGTCTGATCATTTTTATTTCTACTCAATGTTCATACAACTGTTTGGTCCTGGTACCATCATCCCCGCCCCCCAATTTTTGAGGTAGAACAAGATGATTCAAGTTATGTGGTTTTGTTTTTTTTTTTAAAAAAAAAGAAACGAAAAATGTAAATAAAAAGAAACCAGGAGGATTCCATCTAGAGTTTAGAAATATCAATTTAAAAGAAGAATGGGAAAAAAGAAAAAAGACATATTTCAAACCACTGCATAGCATTACATTGCGTAGACGGAAGATTTTTTTATCTAGTCACTCATATTTTTTGGTATAATATCAAGTTCTTTAATTCATTTTGATTTGACCTTTGTGCATAATGTTAAAGACAAAACTAGTTGTTTTTCTTTTTGCATGTATTTACCAGTATTTCCAAGCACCACTTGTTCAAAAGAATTTTCTTGCTTCTCTTTGTATTTCTTGCTCCTTTATCAAAAATTAATTGATCATAGATTTTTTGACATCTTTATTTTGGTGTAGATATTGAAGTTGATATCTCCAATTTTATTTTATTTCATCTTATCTTTCTCTTTCTTTTTGCATGATTTGATTTCAGGACCGAGACTATTGTGTGGTGCTTGTCTTTATTGCTGTAGTGCTCACTGGATATTTAATTTGATATTTCTTTCTGTATTGTTGTGGTGTTTCAATTACCTTTTTCATGTCCTCTCTCAAACTGAGGTTGAAAGCCTCTAGATGGTCTCCGCCCATTTTCAAAGTATTTGACTTCTTTTTATTTATTTATTTTTTTATTTTTTCTTATTTTGTACCCCATTCTATTGCTTTTCTTTCCTTCAAACAAAACCACATAACTTGATTTATCTAGCTCCGCCTCTTAAATAGAGGGGGAAACAAGGGAGGGTACCAGGACCAAACAGATATATGACCAATAATAGTAAGCTAGACAAAGAGGGGTCTACCTACTCTAGCAGCCTGGGGGGGGTGATGGTGGGGTATATGGGTTGCAGAAAGGGAACTGGGATGAGGGGAGGACAAATTTGGTGATGGGTATTTCCCTGATTCAATGTTAATATGTACCTAAAATACTACTGTGAAAGATATGTAAGCCATTATGATCACAATAAAAATTTAAAAAAATTAATTGATCATAATCCTTTGGGTTCATTATCATGTATATTCCATTGTTCTGAGGGTCTGTCATTATTCCAATACCATGTTGTTTTAATGACTATAGCTTTTGTAATACAATTTAAAGTTGGGGAGAGTAATGCTTCCAATCTTCTTTTTCCTACGGGTTGCTTTAGCTATTTGTTTTTTATTCCAAATGAGTTCAGGAGTGTTTGATCCATTTCTTTGACGAATATTATGGGTATCCTTAGAGGAACTACATTAAATATATACAATTATTGGGAAGGATTGCCATTTTAATGATGTTAATCCTCCCAATCCATGAGCAGGTTATATGTCTCCATTTGCTTGTGACCTTCTTTTTTTTTTTTTTTTTTTTTGGTTTTTGGGCCACACCTGGCAGTGCTCAGTGGTTACTCCTGGCTATCTGCTCAGAAATAGCTCCTGGCAGGCACAGGGGACCATATGGACGCCAGGATTTGAACCTTAGGTTCTGGATCAGTTGCTTGCAAGGCAAACACTGCTGTGCTATTTCTCCAGCCCCTCCTGTATCCTCTTTTATTTATTGAAGTCGTTTTTTAGTTTTCTTTGTATAGGTCTTTCACCTCTTTAGTTGACTCCAAGGTACTAGATATTCTGTGGCACAATTGTAAATGAGATTTTTAATTTTTTTAATTATTTGTACATTAAAATCATAGATCATTTGCATATTAATTTTGAAAATTGCCACATTACTATACAAATCTTTTTTTTAAATTGTATCCAGAAGCATTTTGGTAGAGTCTTTGGGATTTTATAAATATGGTATCATATCATATGCAAAAAATGAGAGCTTGACTTCTCCTTTTCTATTTGGATGCCCCTGCTATCTTTTACTGTCCTGATTGCTATGGCAAATAGTTTCAATATCATATTGAATAGAAGTGCAAGAGGGAGAAATCTTGTCTTGTGCCAGATCTTAGAGGGGATATTTCCCTCTCCACTGAGTATAATATTTGCCATAAATTTGTGATAAATGTCCTTGACTATATTCAGAAAAGTTCCTTTAATTCCTATCTTTTGAGAATTTTTAATCATGAAACGTTGTTGTAACTTGTCAAATGTTTTTTCTGCATCTATTGATTTGATCATATGTTTTTTTTCTCTTGTTGTTTCCTATAAATTTCAGGAGTGCTTGATCTACTTCTTTTATATTGCGTATTTTGACTTGTGTATGTTAAACTTCTATTACTTCTCTGGAATGAATACTATTTTCTTATAGGGTATAGCATTTTTTGGTAAGTTGTTGGATTCTATTTACTAATATTTTTTGAGAATATTTGTATAAGAATGTCAAGGATATCAGCATTTAATTTTTTGTTATTATTTTCTGCTTTTGGTATCTTTATGAGGTTAGCTTTGTAGAAACTAATTGAGTGTGTTTCTGTTTCTTCAATTTCATGAAAGGAAAATTGTAAAGGTTGTCTATTGGTCCTCCTTTAAGGTTTGACATAATTCATTATTAAATCCATCTGGGCTTGGAATATTTTTTGTGAAACCTTTGCATTACCATTCGATTTCCTCAATAGTGATAGGTTTGTTTTTGTATTCCATATCAGAGGTTATAGGAGTCCAACAATTTTTTCCATTTCTTCCAGGTTGTCTTGTATCTGGCATACAATTTCTCAAAGTAATATTTGACTACCCTTTGGATTCCTGTAGTATCTGTGGCCTCCCTTTAATTTATATTTCAGTTTATTAAGTTTCTTGCTTTCTTTCTTAGTGAGTCTCGTTAATGGTTTATTGATTTTGTTTATTTTTAAAAGAACCAACTATAGTTTTCATTGATCTTCTGGATATTTTTGGTTTCCAGTTCATTAATTCCATTAAGCTATATTATTTATTTTCATCTGCCTATTTTTGGTTCATTTTGTTGATCATTTTTCAATTTTTTAAGTTGAGTCATTAAGTTACTTATGTAAGCCTTTATTTCCTTCTTAATGAATTCTTGCAAAGCTAGAAATTGTCCCCTTAAAAGTTATTTTCTGCATCAAAAATACTGGTATTTCTTGTCTTCATTCTCATTTCTTTCCAGGAATCTTTTTATTTTATTTTTGATTTTATGTCTGACCCACTGTTTCTTCAGTAGTGAATTAAAACCTGTTTAATTTCCAGGTATAAAATTATTTCTCCATGTCTGTTTGTAATTCACTTCTATTTTCAATTAATGCATCATGATCTGAGAAGATAGTTGATACAATTTCTATCCTTTTAATTTTATGGATAATTTTATGATCCAACATGTGGTCTATCTTGGAGAATATCTCATGTGCATTGGAGAAGTACATGTATCCAGCTTTCTGGGGATGAATAGTCCTCTATAGCTAGCCATAAGCCTCCTTCTAATTTTTTCCCTGTAGAGGCCATATGTCCTTATTAAGTTTTATCCTGGTTGACTTATCAAGGGGTGACAAAACAATGTTGAATGTTCTCACTCTTATTGTGTTGCTACTGATGTCTTTCTTCAAATCTATGAGCAATTGTTTTATGTATTTTGCTGTCTTCTCTTTTTATGTTTAGGATTGGGAATTCTTCCTAATTTGTACATTCCTTGATTATTAAGAAATAACCATCTCTGTCTTTTATAACCCTTTTAAGCTTAAAGTCTGTACCATCTGATATTTTTATGGTCATCCCAGTCTTCTTTTATTTTCTTAAATATGGAATGCTTCACGAATTTGTGTATCATCTTTTTTTTTTTTTTTTTTTTTTTGTGGTTTTTGGGTCACACCCGGCAGTGCTCAGGGGTTATTCCTGGCTCCAGGCTCAGAAATTGCTCCTGGCAGGCACGGGAGGACCATATATGGGACGCCGGGATTCGAACCGATGACCTCCTGCATGAGAGGCAAACGCCTTACCTCCATGCTATCTCTCCGGCCCCATGTGTATCATCTTTTTAAGTGAGCTTGCTCGAATGATTGTTCTCCAACCTTTGACTTTGAATCTATATTTGCTCTGAATATTCAAGTTTCTTACAGGCAGTATAAGGTTAGATTCAAGATTTTGACCCATTTTGCCACTCTGGTGTGTCTTAACTCATACATTTAGTATATTAATGTTGAGAGAGATTATTGTCATGAGATTAAGTGTCATCCTTTTGTAGAAGTTTGTTGTGTTTCTTGCGTCTACCTTGCCTTAACTTCTATTTTTTTTAAGGTTGGTTTTGAGTCTGTGAAGTTTCTGAGCAATCATTTATCTTTGAAGCTGTGTATCTTTTCTTCAAACCTGAATTAAATTTTGGCTGGATAAAGTATTCGTGGTGAAGCATTCTTTAGTTGCATTATCGCTACACCCCACCTATGTCTTTAGGCCTTGAGGGTTGCTTTTGATAAATCTGCTGTAAATCTTAAGAACGATACTTTGTACATAATTTCCCTTGTTGATCTTGCTGCTTTCAGTAATATCACAATTACCCCCTTTTATCCATTCTGTGGCTTTCTTCACTGGGCTTTTCTTTGGATCTCTTTTAGCTATTACTCTTGAGTCATCCAGGATGTGGTTGCATGCACACTTTAACTGGGGATATTTCTCCACAATGATATCCTTGACTGTTTTTGTGGTTTTATTTATTTATTTATTTATTTATTTATTTATTATTTTTGGCCACACCTAGCAGCAGGAATTTTTTCTGGCTCTGTGCTCATAAATTATACTTGGCAGGCTCAGGGGTCATCATCATGGGATGCTGGTTAACGAACCTGGTCAGGTATGTGCAAGGTTAGTGCCCTACCCGCTGTACTATAACTCCAGCTCTGGCCTCAACTGTTGATTCTTGATGGGGGTTTTCTTCCTGGCCTGTGGGACTCTAATGACTCTTATATTGTTCCTGTTAAATTTGTCACAAAGATCTATTGTTGTTTGTTCATTTTCTTTGAAGATTTTATTTTCTATATGCTGTTCGTTTATTTTAAGGCTCTTTTTTATTTTTTTTATTTTATAATAGCTTATTTTTATTGAGGATCAGAAGTTAATATACGGTTAACATTATTTCTGCACACATCTTTCCAACAATACCCCCATGGCCTGAGCACTTCTTACCTTCACAGTAGCCCAAGGGCCCCTTTCATAATAGCTCAATCCAGGGCCTATTTTAGTAACATAGGATTGAAACATAAACCAATCAGATTTGTACAAGTACAACAATTTTAACCAATGGGAGCATAAACACATTTTGATGGCGGGAAGGATAAAGAGAAACCTGGCAGGATGGGGGGAGGGGAAGCAAATTCTTAAACAAATAGCTAATTGATATTTACGCAAATACAATTATTTGTTTAGCCTATTTTCCATTTAGATCTATCTTTTGTGCAAGCAATAAGGATCATAATTTAAACTTTACAAAAAACATATCTATAACAACATTCTTGAGAGCAGTTACAAAAACAGGTTCCATGGAAAGGTTAAGGCATCTGGTTAAGCCAGATTCTTTGTGCTGAGCTAAATTTATTTGCAGAGTTTTCTGTTGGTTAGGGGCTATGCAAACTTTTGTGGCTTGAATCAGACAGGCGGTGGAAAATTTATTCAGAGTTCCTTTGATATGTGGGGTGCTCGATCTCCCATATCTCCCCCTGTTTAGTATACAATATAGAAGGGACAGACGTGCCTCGGTGGACTGGCCACACTGGGTGAAGAGGTGTGGGGCTTCCAGTCACCGCATCTGCTACCCTTGATTCAGTCGTTTCCAAAGCTTGGCAAGGCACAGATTGAGGTCTATGCGCCAGCTCCTCGATAACTTCAAACTTAAGTGGCGGAGAGTTGGCAGGAGGGGAGATGTCAGGTGTCAGCTGGTCTTCTGAGGTGCATAGTTGTTGGTATAGAACCTTTGAGTCCTTTCTGGTTGCTTCATCCACCTGATTCTTTACGAAGGTGGTGAGTTTGCGAAAAGCCCAAGGACCAAAGGAAACTAGCAACATAAAGCCAATGAAGGGCCCCAAAAAGGCTGGGAGCACTGTTGTTATCCATGGAGTGGTAGAAAACCAATTTTTGTACCAACTCTTACTCTGCTCTATATCTTTTTGTCTATTTACTAAATTATCCTCTATGTGTTGAATGCTATCTCTAGCTAAGCCGAATTTATTTTAAAAAGCAACATTTTACTCTAAGGATGACACAAATTCCCCCCTCCCTCAAAAAAAATGTTAAATTTTGAACCACGGCGGTTATTCTGCACTCTTTGCTAGGAAATCAACAGTAGTGTAAACTTCTTTAAGTTTGTAAACATTTTTAGCAACAGTTATAAGGCATTAGCAGATTCTAGAGTATGAACCAATGAATAAATATTTGTGCTTACACCAATAACACCTAGGTCTTTTAATAAGGCTAGGGTGATGGCAGTGTTTGATTTTTGTACTGCAGCGGGGAGAGACACAATATTATATTTAAGAGGTAATAAGGCAATTTTTGATCTAACAGTCAATTTAGGCATTAAAACAACCAAAACACAGTGGTACTAGGACTAAAGAAACAAATGTAAAACAATGGGGGAGATAAACTAGTGAAACAGGCAAAAAAACGTTAAATTGGGGGCAATCATGAACTGAAAGGAGAAATCAACGACAAGAATTTGATTAGAATTTTTTCAGATTATTAAAATTTGCGGCAGGGAGGTCTTGGAAGAGTTCTTGCATTGGGGATACTTTTGGAGCTAGGCCCAGTTTCAAGGAACAATCTGCGTTAGGGAGAGTTAGTAGGGAGGGCCTCGCAGCATGAGTCCACAGAGGAGTTGGCTGTCTTTTCTTTCAGGAGACGAGGTGTGGGTTTATCTGGGTGTCCCCTCGCCTGGGTGCAGGGTACTGGTTCGTTGAGTAGGAGGTCGATCTTGATGCCTAATAGAATAAGGACTGAGGGTGAAAAATTTTAATATGGTGGAAGATCTGGATGGGATTGAGGGGTAAAGGGATAGTTGGATTTCCGGAGGGGAGAAAGGTGAAGGTATATGGGAAGGGTATGAAGGAAGAGAAAAGAGAAAATACCTTAGAGAGAAAAGGGGAAAAGAAAGAGAAAACAGTAATAAGCAGAATAGAGAGAAAAAAGAAAAGAAAAGTAGTAAGAAGAGAGGAGAGAATAGCAAGGGAATGCTGGTTTAATTAAAAGTGTTCGAAGAATCGAGCCTGTGGTTTAAGTCTGTATGTCTCAGGTACTGCTTCGATGATCTGAATGATCACGTGCTTCAATTCCTAAATGGAGGTATTACCTAGAGATAAAGTGTATGTTAAAGAGTTTTCTCGTGGCCATCTTGTAGTGCATGCAAGGTATGGTATCCTGTGTGGTATCCCGAATTGCCACCTTAGTTTGTCCGCCCTTTGTATCCAAGGGCGCCTGTGGACAGAAAAGCTGAGAGATTATTTAAAATATAGTAAGATAAAGGCATTAAAAGGTAGTGTTATGGTATGTTGCCATTGCAGTCCGTGATTTCCCTTGGTGTTCTATACTTGTGTTCCTGTATACGAACTCCAAGGGATTATTGTGGGCCTTTGTTGTAGAAGTCTGATTACCTACCTGTTCTCTCTATGCTGCCATTTCTGTTGTTATTGTTTTCTTTATGGTATATTGTGTAATCAAAATTTTGCATTATTCCTTTTTCATGTATTTTGGACACTGCTCCCACGTATATGTTGACTATTACAGTGTTCGGAGTTTCTACCATGTTAAACCCTGTTATTTGATTGTTAAGTATTAGTTGTGTATAAAATATGTGTTCTAGGTGTTTCAGAATAGTGCTACCATTCTGTATTTTTCTTTTGTCTTCTGACTTACTTCGTTTAACATAACATGATCTAGGTCCATCCACGTTGCTGCAAAGTCTGTGATTGTATCATTTCTAACTGCCATGTAATATTCCATTGTATATATGTACCACATCTTAATGATCCATTCATCTGTTGTTGGACATCGAGGTTGGTTCCAAGATTTGGCTATTATACTGATTTCTGCAATAAATAGTGGGGTGCATACGTATTTTGGAATGAATGTCCTTCCATCTTGTGGGTATATGCCTAGGAGAGCAATTGCTGGGTCAAAGGGCAGCTCAATTCTGAGTTCTTTGAGCACTCTCCAGACTTTTCTCCATAGATGTTGGACTAGGGGGCATTCCCACCAGCAGTGGATGAGAGTTCCTTTCATACCGCATCCTCGCCAACAAAAGTTGTTTCCATTATTTTTGATGTGAGCCAACCTCACTGGTGTGAGGTGGTATCTCATTGTTGTCTTGATTTGGATCTCCCTGATGATGAGTGAAGGTGAGCATGTTTTCATGTGTTTGTTGGCCATCCTTCTGTCTTCCTCAGAGAAGTGTCTATTCATTTCATCTCCCCATTTTTTTATGGCTTTATTTGGTTTTGAGGGGCTCAGCTTTCTGAGCGCTTTGTATGTTCTAGATATCAGCCCTTTATCTGATATATCAAGTGAAAAGATTTTTTCCCATTCTGTTAGCTGTCTTCTTGCGTTAAGTAGGGTTTCTTTTGCCATGCAGAAGCTTTTTAGTTTAAGGCTCTTTTAGTGTATGGAGGTGTTGGGCAACTTATCTTCCAGCTCACTGTTCTGTTCTCAGCAGCTGATACTCTGCTGGTGAGGCCTCCCAGCAAGTTTTTCATTCATCTACCAAGTTTTTCAAACCTGTTATTTCAGTTTGAAGTTTTATCATTTCTTAGTCTTCCTGTAAAATTAGTATTATTTGATAAATTATTTTATTCAAAAAATCTCAATGTTTCTTTTTATTTTTAATTTCCTTTTTTATTTTAAGGAGGAGATGCACTTCTGAAATGCTAATGACTTACTTCTAGTATACCTTTGGGATCACTCCTGGTGTTTTTTGGTGGGTCATTTGGGGTGACAGAGACAAAAAAGCCAAAGGTAACAGGATTTGAAATGAAAATTTTATCCATTTTAATTATTATATGAAAACAGCAAATAAAGTTTATTAAGGTATTTTTCAACTAAATTATTTAATCACTTAGCAACACAAATATGAAGTCGTTCATGATTAAATTTTAGTCATACAATATGCAACACCCTTTGCGGTGCATACTCCCCACCACCAATGTACCCAGTTTCCCTTGACGGCCTCTGACAGATATTTTTCATTTACACTCTCTCCTTTTTTTTCTTGACAAATGCTAGTTTGCAATATTATTACTGAATAGGTATCATGCATATCTCTTTACCTCCTTTCAGCACCCAGTTCCTGTCCATAATGATCATTTTCAATTATCATTGTCATAGTGATTTCTTCTTGACCTGTTTGATATAACTTGCCCCAATTTTACCTAACTTCTTGATTCTTAGTATTTGTGGATTGTGTCTCCTTTGTTTCTGTTTACTTTTATGTTAATACTATATTTTTATATCACACAAATGAGTGCGATAGTTCTATGTATGTTCCTCTTCCTCTGATTCATTTCGCTCAGCATACCCATTCATAGATAAGCCACTTTCATGACTTAATTTTTACTAAGAGCTTCATAGCATTCTATTGTACGGTTGTGCCAAAGTTTCTTTATCTACTTATCTGTTCTCAGGCACTTGGGTTGCTTCCAAATTCTGGCTATTGTAAATAGTACTTCAATGAATATAGGAGTGTAATTGTCTTAACTGCATTATGTTTGGGGGTCCCTATGGTATATCCCTAGAATTGATATTTCTGGAACATATGGAAGCTCAATTTCTAGTTTTCTGAAGACTATCAATACTGTGTTCCAAAATGTCTGGACCAATCAGAATTCTCAACAGCAGTGAATGAGAGTCATTTTGTCCCATATCTATGCCAGCACTGGTTGATATTTGTGAAGTGTTCCAATCTCTGTGGTGTAATATATCTCATCATTGTTTTCATTTTTATATTCCACATGATTGATGATGTGGAGATTTTTCATGTGACTTTCAGCCATCTCTATATCTTCTTGAAGAAAATTTCTATTGATTTCTTGTGACCATTTTTGTTTGGGCTTAGATGACTTTTTTTTTCCTTGTTAAACTCTACCAGTGCCTAATATCATTTATTTATTTTTCCTAATATAATTTAGATTTTAATATTTTATCATATGAGTAAATAATTTCTCTCATTCTATGGACAATCTTTATACCCGAGTCACCTTTACTTTGAGGTACAGAAGCCTCTCATTTTTTTTTTCTGTTTCCTCTACTTGTTTGGTCAGTGTTTTATTCTTGAAGATGATTTTAGCTTCATTGTCATTGAGAGTTCTGCCTACATTTTCCTCTGTGTATTTTATGGGTTCAAATATGGTATCAAGATCTTTTATTTTTTTTTTTGTTTGTTTTGTTTTGTTTTGGGGCCACACCCTTTTGCACTCGGGGGTTATTCCTGGCTCTCTCCTGGGAGGCTCAGGGGACCAGATGTGATGCTGGGGATCAAACCTGGGTCCTTCTCAGGTTGGCTGCTTGCAAGGCAAATACTGCTGCATTATCACTTTGGCCCCAAGATCTTTAATTCATTTTGATTTTATTTTTGTGTAAGAAATTATGAGATGTCTACATTCCCTTTTTGCATATAGTTGATCAGTTTTCCCAACACCACTTGTTGAAGAGGATTTCCTTGTATACTTTGTATTTTTTCCACCTATATTTTTGTATTTCTTCAACTTTATCAAAAATGTATTGATCATTTACCTGAGATTCAGTCTAATGATTTTCAAGTCTATCACATTGATCTAAAGGACTGTCTTTATTCCAAGAACATATTGTTTTAAAGACTTGTAGTGCAGTTTGAACTTGGGAATAGTGATGACTCCCATCTTCTTTATTCTAAGGATCAATTTACTTATTCAGGGAGGTTCATTTTTCCATATGAATTTCAGAATTGTTTTAACTATCACTTTGAAAAATATCCTAGGCATCTTATAGGGATTACCTTAACTCTTTACAATGCTTCTGAAAGTATAGCCCCTTTTTATGATGCTAATCCTTTCAATTCATGAGCAAGACAAATGCTTCCATCTCCCTTGTCCTCTGATTTCCTAAAGCAGTGTTTTGTAGTTTTTTTAATATATGTCTTTCACTTCTTTAGTTTAGTTGATTTAAAAGTACTTGATTTAATGTGCACAATCATGATGAGTATTTTAATTACCTCTTTTGTTTATAGAAAAACCATGAATTGTTACCTATTAATTTTGCAGTCTGGCACTTTACTATACACTACACTAGCCATTTCCAGAAACATTTTTTAGCCTCTTTGGATCTTATTAATATAGTATTATGTCATCTGAGGTGAAAGCTAGACTTCTTCCTTTCCTGTGTGGCTGTGTGGATGTCTTTGATATCTTTCATTGCCTAATGGTTATGGCAAATACTTCCAGTACTATAGTAAATAGAAATGGTGAGGGTAGGTAACTTTTTCTTTGATTTTAGAGGAAAGCTTATATTTATTTCCCATTTTGTTGAGAGTTTTTGTCATAAATTCATGCTGAACCTTGTCAAATGCTTGCTCTGCATTTATTACTATAATCATATAATTTTTAATTATGTAATATTTTTGGTTGATTGACTTGCATATGTTTAAACATCCTTGCATTTCTTAGGTGAATTCTATTTGAACCAGTTGTGTGACATTCTTAATGCACTGTTGGATTCTAATTGCGAGTTTTTTGTGAGAATCTTTGCGTCTCTGTTCCCCAAGAATTTTTTCTCTTTCTATTTGTGGTGTCTCTGTCTTCTTTTGGTATTTGTGTGATGTTAGCTTTATAGAAACTATTTGAAAGTGTTTCTGTTTCTTCAATTTCCTGGAAGAGCCTGAAAGCAATTGGCAGTGGGTCCTCTTTAAAGGTTTCTCTTTTAATTCAATTGTAATTTCAATGCATCATAGTCTAATATGATGGTTAATATGATTTCTATCCTCTTGATTTTCTGGAGATAGGTTTTGTCACCCAGGATGTGGTCTATCTTGGAGAATATCTCATGTGCATTGGAGAAAAACGTGTAACTTTTTTTTATAGATGAAAAGCCCTATATCTCTCAACAAACCTCTCTCTTAGACAAATGAAAGGTTTTAAAAATTGTACAGAGGTATCATTTATTGATTTTATAATATATAATTATGAAAAATATTGATTTTATGGAAATAACCAACTTAAAAGTGTTCAGTGTAAAATATATATCAAAATGAATCGTATCATATTATGGTAATTAATATAGAACAACTATAATAACTGTATCTTATTATCTTATTACCATAACTCTACTTTTTCTATAAGATTATAAATTAATCAAAGCACAATTTCTTTTTTTCCTGGAGTTTTTTAAACTTAACCTTCAAAATTGTATCTTAGTATAGTTTTTGCAATCAGTTATCCAATTGAATCTCCCTAGGCTTTTGTTTCCTCATCTGTAAAATGAAGTGCTTGAATTAGATGACCTTGTGTGTCTCTTCCATGGTGAGACACCTAGCATCTGTAGATTTAACTATTATCTCCAAAATGTTCCTGCTGTTGTAAAAGTGCTCTTGGCAATGAGACTAAAAGTGATGGTTTTGCAAACCACAGCCTGTCAGTTTTATTGTTTACTTAATAGATGTTTTTCCTAACTTTGTGTCTCTATTCCCACTTTTGTGAAAATAGAGACAAGCATCTCATCAACTCTAGAACAATGGAATCTGAAGAAGCAAAATGCCTTTTACAAAGTAAACACCCATTGATTGTTTCTTGAATTTATGAACATAAAAACGTTCAGGTTACTTTCTCCAGTATCCCACGAAATATCAGAGTTTGTTCTTAAGTTTCCTGACCAGTGAATCTTCTGATATTCAGATATTGAGTACTCTAAATATCACAAAAATGATGTAGTATTTACAACTAGGATAAGGAGCAACAACAGTGTAGTTAAAATGAAAAAAAAAAAAAACACAACTGAGTAGCATTTTTATTTAGCCTGGACAGTGCTAGACTTCAGTACCAAAATTTAAAATAATAGAAAAATTACAGTCATAAATTAAAAGAGCAGCTAAGGAGGGGCAGAGCAGTGACATAAGTGGTAAGGCATCTGCCTTGAAAGCGCTAGTCTAGGATGAACCACAGTTTGATCCCCAGCGTTTCATATGGTTCCCCAAGCCAGGAACAATTTCTGAACTCATAGCTAGGAGAAATCCCTAAGCATCACCAGGTGTGGCCCAAAAACCAAAAGAAAAAAATTAATTATGTTATATTGATGTAACCATTTATTAGGATATATTTTGAGAATTTTGTAGAAGAAATCTTTAGTCTAAAGACAAAAACAAGGAATTCCCCCCATTTTTTTGGTCATTCCTGAAGAACTTAGTATCACTAGAAAACTCCTAGTTTGTGTAGAATTTATACGTTGTACCTCTGATTCTGCAATTTGCTCCTATCCTAGAATTCTGTTTTTTTGTTTGTTTGTTTGTTTGTTTGTTTTTGGTTTTGGGGCCACACCCGGCATTGCTCAGGGGTTACTCCTGGCTGTCTGTTCAGAAATAGCTCCAGGCAGGCACGGGGACCATATGGGACACCGGGATTTGAACCAACCACCTTTGGTCCTGGATTGGCTGCTTGCAAGGCAAATGCCGCTGTGCTATCTTTTCGGGCCCCCTAGAATTCGATTTTTACTAATTATGTTGCTACATGTAGTTCAGATTTTTATTTTTGATTTTAAGTTGGTATATCCGATCATACTAACATAGTGTAGTCATTATCTTCATTAATATATAGAATGAGAAATTGACATTTTGAGTAGATTTTCAAAATGTTTTTAGCCTGAATATTAGGCTTGAGTGCCACCACTTCCTGTGGCCAATTTTTTTAAAAATAGATCTACAGGTGCTGGCATGATAGCACAGAGAGTTGGGCACCTGCCTTGCACACGGACAACCTGGATTTGATTCCCAGCATCCCATATGATACCCTGAGCCTTCCAGGAGTTATTTTTCAGTACATAACCTGGAGTAACCCCTGAGTGCCACCAGGTGTGACCACTAAACAAAAACAAAGAAATACTAAGATGAATGGTAATCTTGTTTTAGTATTATTTCCAGATGGTATTTTTTCACAAGACCTTGCAATAACTATTTGACTTAAACTTTGTCAAACAGACTGAAAAACTTTTTATATACATTCATAAATACTCCTTTTTATTTACATTTGTGACTGTAAATACAGACATCAAAAGGCAAATTTTCGGTGTTACAGTGGAATACTATGCAACCATGTTAACAAATCTTGATGTTTGTTGCAGAGTGCATGGAACTTAAGGGAATTATGTTAAGCAAAATAAATCATAGGGAGGACAAGTACCAAATGTTATTACTCATTTTTGGAATATAGATAAACAAAATAAAGAAATAGACAGTGTTAATAAAAAATCAAACAAAACAAGGGAATAAAAGTGTTAAATGAAAGCAGAATTCTAAATTTGTATCACAAAATTGCAGTTCCACAAGTACTGAGAAATTTTATAGTGGGTAGGACACTTTTCTTGCACATATCAGATTCCGGATACATCCTGGCACTGCATATAACTTCTTGGGCCACCAGAAGTTATATTTAGCACAAGACAAGAATAATTCCTGAGGACTTCTGACAACTTCTTTGATCCAAAGACATGGACAAGAAAGGAATGGGGAGGGGAAAGAAATGGGAAGGGAAGGGAAAGTTGAAGGGAGGGGGAAAGAAAGGGAAAGTGAAAGGAGGGGATAAGAAGGGGAAGGGAAAAGAAGGTAGAAGAAAAAATAGGGGAAGAAAAGACAGAGCAGAAGGGAAATAGAAAGTGAAATTGAAATAGGAGAAGGGGAAGAGCAAGAGAAAAGGAAAGGAGAGAAAAGGAAAAGGGAGGGGGGAAGGGAAAGGAAAGGAAGTGGAGGAGGGAGGGAAGGGGAAGGAAGATAAAGGGAGGTGAGAGGGGAGGGAAGAACAGGGAAGAAAAAGAAGAGGGAGGGAAGGGAAGAGAAGAGAAGCAAGGGAAGGGGAGGAAGGGAAAGCAAGGGAAAGCAAGGGTGAAGGGAAGGGAAGAGAAATGAAGGTAAAGGGAAGGGTAAAGGAAAGGGAAAAGGGTGGGAAAGGGAAGGGAAAAGGGAGGTAAAGGGTAAAGGGAAGGGAGGGAAAGGGTAACGGGAAGGGTATAGAGAAGGGTAAAGAGATAGGTATAGGGAAAGGAAGGGAAAAGGGAAGGGAAGAGAAGGGAAAAGGGAAGGGAAGGGAAAAGGGAAGTGAAGGGAAGGGAATGGTGGGAAGTGAAGGGAAAGCAAAGAGAAAAATAGGAGGACCAGAGGTGACATAATGGTATGTTGGAGGGTTTTGTGAACTTTGGTTGTTTGACAATTGCATGTAAAATTATAAATGTTAACGTTATTTTAAGTTTATTACCTAAATCACAGCAGGAAAGTGAACCATCTAATTTAACATGTACTTTACTGGATGTGCCCATTTTTTTCTGTGCTGTCACCAAAATGGCCACAATAAACATGAAAAGCTCTTGAAATTTCTAGATGTTAAACCATTTTAATACTAAATATAACTTATAAAATAAGAAAAGATCGATAATGTTAATATTTTAAAACAGTTATCTAATGCTATGTAAATGAAGCTTTGACTGAAAAGATAATATGTTTTAATTGCAGTTCTTAAACTAGTAAAATAGATAAAATTACATCATTTAAGATGCTACTAATTTCTTTGCTGAGATTATTGTAATCATTTAAAAAGGGACTGTTAAAGATACAGGAGCAAATCTTTGTTCCAGCTTTTATTCTCAGGACAGGAGCAACCTGAAGATGGAGATAGTGTTCTCCCACTTATCTTCTTTGTCAGTGGTTTAACTGACCAAATTCGCATTTATTTTGTTTTTTTGGGGGCCACACTTGGTAACACTCAGGGATTACTCACTCAGAAATCATTCCTGGCTTGGGGTACCATATTGGATGCTGGGGGACTGAACCACTGTCTGTCCTAGGTCAGCCGCTTGCAAGGTAAATGCCCTATTGCTGAGCCACTGCTCCAGCCCTAAATTCACATTTTTTTTAATTATTTTTTTTACATTACAATGATTCTCCTTGCCCTGTCTCTTCAGATTTCCAGTTCCAGACAAAACATTGAAAAAAAAAAGTAATACTAATACTTTCTCTTTTTCCTGTAACTCACTTACAAAGATGGTTCACAGCTTTAGGTGTAGTTACATATTTTACAGATTTTTTTTCCTATTGTCACGATTTCTTAGATTCTGAAACCTGCAAATGAGAATTTCAGAGACTCCATTTAGGTGAGTTCATTCTAGTAAAATCTGTAGATATTGTGACTGCTCAGCACTATTAATTATTTTAAATAGAAAACTTCCTATTTTGCCTCTTTTTCTTTTCTTCTTCCCTTACATATTAAAGATTCTGATTATAGGAACTTCAGAGATATAGATGGAATTTACCCAAATTCTGTGCCTGACCAACTTCAGGCACATCCTAATGTTATTTGTTAAGGCACTGAAGGATTTTTTGCATGGATATTTTAGTGGAAAGTCAGAAAGGGTTTCAAAAGAAAATTAAACAACAGACACTATATTTAAGTAGAATTATATCCTCTATATATTTAATTCTTTTATCTCCATGCCAAAAGAGTGATTGCACCATTTTATGTCAAGAAGTTAAATCATGAATGACAATGTTGAACTAAAATCTTAACTTCCAAGCAAGGAAACAATACTTTCTGATGAATACTCTTTTCTATAATATTCCCATGCAATAAGGGAATTCTTCCAGCTGCCAATATAGAAACATCTCCTGAAGTGGAGAATTGTTCACTGGACTACTCTAGAAATAAACATACCTCAGTCATTTAAAGTCCACAAAATAAACAGCTTAGAGCTGGCTCCAAAAGAAAAAAAAATCAGGACACAACAATGTATTTTGCTTTTATTTTTTAATCTTAAATCTCTTCTTGAGTCCCAGAAGAAAGGTGGGGCTTTAAAGTTTTTTTTTATTATTTGTAACCCTAAAAATATATCAATATCAAAATAGTCAAAACTGGTGTTTTATCTTACCTTCTGTTTCTGATAACTATCTCAGACACTTTATCTTTCTTCATCTACTGAGAAACTTTTAAATCACTTTGAGTTCTATATTTCTTAAATCCCGACATTTTGTTTAAGTACTATTGTATATTGTTTAAGTAAAAAAATGCATTAGGTGATTTACATAGGAGACATTCATTGTCAGAATTGTGGAATCTAAAAAAAATATAAGAGAGGCTTAAAGATAGTATAGGACAGGGCAACTCTGATTTTATTCCTGGAATTACATATGTTCCACTGGGGGGAAAAATGGTCCTTAACACCACCATCAGATTGGCCCCCCAAAATTTATACTTTAAGAAAAAGTAATAAATCATAGTACCAGCAGGAATGTTGTATGGGTCTTTGAAGTCTATCTTTCTGGTTTGTAGATGGCTCTCCACTTTGTTTTCATTTCATCTTCAATACATGCATGTCTATATGAAGATATAAGACCACCAGTCTTTTAGATTTGCAATTGTGTTTGAAACTATTCTATCTCTAAATTTAATATCTTTTAATATAATTTTTATTTTAATCATAGTGGCTTACATATCGTTCACAGCAATATTTTAGGTACATATTAACATTGATTCAGGGGAATTCCCACCACTGAATTGTCCTCCCTCCCATCCTGCCTTCCATAGCCTCCACCCTCATCCTTGGGGCCGCTAGAATGAGTGGTCCCCTTTGTGCCTAGCTTACTACTTAGTGATCTTTCAACTGTTTGGTCATGGTACCTCCATTATATCCTCCTCTAGTTGGGAGGCAGGACTAGATAGTTAAGGTTATGTGGTTTTGTTTGCAGAAGAGAAAAGTAATAAAGTGGGGGTAAAAATCAAATATGCCGAAAATGAGTGGAGACCTAGACCGACAGGCTCTCATCCTCGGTTTGAGAGACGAAGGGGAAAAAGAAGGTGGAACACCACATCAGTATAAAAAGAAGTACCGAATAAAATAATCCAGTGAAGCACTACAGCAATAAAGATAGGCACCACATACTTGCCATGGACTTGAGATAAAAAACATAATATCTTTCTAAGCTGTGTGGGTTAAGACTTTATACTAATTTTGTGATGGGGACAGTTCAGCCTTCAGTGCTCTGCTACTATTCAAGTTAGACAAACTCTCGTTGCTACATTTTAATTTATAACACATAAAGAGAAATTATTTAACTTCTCAAGATAGATTTCTTAGTTTTGGGCAATAAATATCAATTCTACGTGATTTCTTCCCAAAGTGAAATGTACTAAAATCTAGTGGCAATAGAAACTCTGAGAAGCATTACTAGATTATTCTGCATTGTAAGTCGAGACAACAGCGAACACCAAACATTCATTCTCCCATCAGCAGTAGCATATTTGTTTTGTGACCATGGTAACCTCTCACCACTGTATACCTGGAGTGATGCTGGAGTCATGATGATTCTTATTCCTGCAAAATGAGTATCATGTTGAGCTCCTGCTGTTTTGTTTTCCCCAAAATGATTTCTCACAAAAAGACCACACACTTTTTCTTTTCTAGCTTTATATTCCGAGTTACTCTTCTACTGACACATCTGGTGGTTGAGGGTCTACCAATTTCAAGACTAGTTCTACCAGGTACATTGAGAAAATAAATGAGAAAAATAACTTACTGCTAGTTCCAAATGCTGTGCTAGAAGTTTGTTTTTGTTTCTCAGTAGAATCACCCAAGAAGCAAGACATTTGCAAGTACAAAATAAGGTATGAGCTGTTGGGCAGTTTAAAAGCAGGAAAACTATTCTTGCTTTAAATATATGTTAAATTATTTAATTATATGTTAATTTGGTATGTGCATTATATAGAGTATAATATTAAAATCACTGTTCAGCACATTTATTATATAATTATATTATAATATATTTTAAATACTATATCTAAAATTAAGTTTATTATGATGAGCATCAAATAAAGTATAGCTAATATTGGCACAAAATTTCCAGGGTTCTTCATTAGCCTAAAATAAAACTCTGTAGAATGAGTCTGAAGAGGCCCTGAGTTGATCCCATAATTTTCTTTCCTTCTCTTTTTCTTACTCTTTTTCTTTCTTTCTTTCTCTCTCTGTCTCTTTCTTTCTTTCTTTCTTTCTTTCTTTCTTTCTTTCTTTCTTTCTTTCTTTCTTTCTTTCTTTCTTTCTTCCTTCCTTCCTTCCTTCCTTCCTTCCTTCCTTCCTTCCTTCCTTCCTTCCTTCCTTCCTTCCTTCCTTCCTTCCTTCCTTCCTTCCTTCCTTCCTTCCTTTCTTTCTTTCTTTCTTTCTTTCTTTCTTTCTTTCTTTCTTTCTTTCTTTCTTTCTTTCTTTCTTTCTTTCTTTCTTTCTTTCTTTCTTTCTTTCTTTCTTCTTTTTGGTTTTTGGTTCACACTGGTTAAGCCCGGCTCTAGGTTTACTCCTGGCTCTATGCTCAGAAATCGCTCCTGGCAGGCTCGGGGGACCATATGGGATGCTGGGATTTGAACCACTGTCCTGCATGCAAGGCAAACACCTTACCTCCATGCTATCTCTCTGGCCCTGATCCCATAATGTTCTGATCACTTAATGTCATCTTACACAAATCACAATCGATTACATGCATTGCTTTAGTATCTGATATAAATTTGAGTCTCACACTTATAAAGTGATTGGAAATGACATAAATATCACTTGGTTTAGGTAGAAACTCTGAGATAAGAATTACTGCACATGCATGGGTCTCCTTTTCTCCCTTATTCCTTCAGAATAAAAGGTACATAAAGACAAGGCTTTACTAGAGAGCCAACAAGCTCTGCTACAGAAACAAACAAACAAACAAACAACCATATTTTATTGCTTTCAATTATCACAGAAAATTTAGATGTGTCTTGTTTGGGTGAATATAGCTTTTCCCATTACCTGTCTGAGAGTAGAACACTTCTATTTGATATGATTTGGGAAGGACTTTTTTTTTTTTTTTTTTTAATTTTCCTCTTTTGTGCAGTGGGTAGGGAGGCAGGTAGCTTGGAAATACTGAAAACATTTTTCCATGCCAACAACAAAAACAATATGCCAACAACAAAAGCAACAACAGTAGAAAACTTTACAAAAATCTTATGCAGAATAAATCATGTTGTACTCAAAAAGGGAGTGCTGAAAGATGTCAGTCAGCTGTCCTGTATTTGGAGAGCTGGGGACACTGATCCTATAAGAAAGCTGCAAAGCAGCTTTTCCTTGAAGGCTGAAGAGAAGACATCCTAATACGAGTTATATTATTACAGCATAACCTCAAACAGCTTTCAGATAACAAATTACTGGACACACTGACTTTATAAAAACCACTTTCCTGGCTCAGACCTGACATGAGGGTCTTTACTAAAAAGTCTGACATGGAGAGTAAGAAAATCATGTTTCACACTCCTGCTGTTTCTTTCTTTTATCTTTTGACCCTCAGGGGTGAAGCAAGGATTGAGAGGGGTCAAGAAAGTGTCTTAAAAGTCTTTTTTCTGGACCTGTTACATCAAGTAACATGTTTGCCTTGCACTTGCAAAGTTGGGTTAGATTCCTGGCACCCCATAGGACAGCCAAACTGCCAGAAGTGATGCCTGGGCACAAAGCAAGGTGTAAATCTGAGCATTGAAGCATGTGGCCCAGAAGAAAATAAAAATCTTTTTAAAAATTTTGTGCTTCCTATGCTATTCACTGACTGATACTGCTTGCATGTGGCTGATGGACATTAATACTGCTTCTCTTTTGTAGAAGTAAATATGCTCCAACACATCCTATTTTGTTGTACTCTCTTTTACCCTTGGCACCTCAGAATCTTGTCCAAAAATACCCTTTGTGCATGGTACCAGCAAAATGCCTCAAGCCTGACTCTTGGTCCTTTATGTATTCATGCCAAATACAGGAGAGGAAGCCTTTTAAGAGAAAATCCTCTCTTTTATCTTCAATTATTTTCTTTTGCTTATATAGAGGGCGAATGCAAAAATTAATTAAATAAGCACAAATCTGAAAGATAAATTATCATGTTTTCTGAAAAGTGCTGCAGTAAAATACTAGAATCTACAGATAGATGTATTTTTTTGTAATTTACCCCTAAGAGTTTATAGTTATTTTTTGTGGAAGACTGTTCTTTAGGAAGTGTATTTTGTCCAACAAAAATAAAGTCCTCCTATTCATTTTATGCTTCCTATAATACCACATTTCTTTGTTCATGGTAGGAACAGAACCCACAAGATGAAGAGGAAAAAAAACCCTGCTTTTTATTTAATTTTATTTTTTTCATATTATTTTTGTTTGTTTGTTTGTTTGTTTGTTTGGGCCACACCCAGTGGTGCTTAACTCATGGCTTTTGTTAACTCATGCTTAAATTCATGGCTTTTTGCTCAAAAATTATTTCTGGCAGTCAAGGAGACCATATAGGATGCCAGGGATCAAACTCTGGTTCGTCTTGGGTCAGTCACGTGCAAAGCAATGCCCCACCACTGGCCCTTTTTATATCATTCTAATGATACTTCTATGCCCGAATATGTAGTTCATCAAATATGACACTCAAAATTTCTATGAATTGAAACTTTCTAATAACAAAGTCATCTCTGAAAAAACCAGGAAGCATGAGACACAAGAACATTATTTCTGCCCTGTAAGAGGCTGTTATTTAGGTTTCTGTGTCTTTGTGCTTTTAAAACAAGAATAGAGAGAGTTTGAAAAAGTGGAAAATAGTTCAGTTTTGTCCTTGAAATAGTCAAAAGAAAAGTAGAATTGACCTCCAAAAGAATCAAGTATCTTATGTTGATTTCTTCTTCCTCCTCCTCCTTCTCCTCCTCTTTCTTCTTCTTTGGGCTGGGTATAAAAGGCAGTGTTCAGGCTGACTCCTGGCTCTGTATTTAAAAATCATACCTGGCAGTGCCAAGAATTAATTCAAAGTCAGATATGAGCAAGGAAAATACTTTAAAACTTGCACTCTCTCTTCTGGACAGGAATCTTATATGTGAAAAGGTATTATTTGTGACTAGGATATATAAAATTGTACAGAAGACTTAGCTTGCCAAGGTATCTTTGATTACTTTATGCTTCTCTTTTGAATAACAGCCCTAGATGGGGCTGGATGGTAATGGATGGTGATGGAGGGTGAGAGGCCTTTCTCCTCAATCCCAGGCCATGCATCTGCAAACCCCTCCATCCGGCTGGTTTGAGGCTTCAGGATAGCAGCAAGGAAATCATCCACAGACAGGTTTCAGGAGACATCAGCTTTATTCAAGGCCCTAGCCAGCGAGGCTAACGATTTAAGCAGCCTATTCCACTGCCCTGTCATCTTAACATGTTTCAGCCAGCACTCCTCGCTGAATCCCTCTCCATCTCTCCTCCTGCTGCTTCTTCCTTGCTGAATCTCTCCCAATCTCCCAATCAATCCCTCCTCTTCCTGCCCCTCAGGCAATCTTTTGATACCTCCCAAAAACTCCCCCCCCCCAGAAATGGGCAGGTCTTACTAGCAGCTAAGGATACACAGGAAGAATGGGGGATGGGATAATACCCCTCTAAATTTATTTTTGTAAAATAACTTTCCATTTCACTTTTAAAATACTTTACCATCTATATTCAAATAAGTTAGAGTCCCACAAGTTCCAAATAGCACTTCCTTTGAAAACCGGATCTTTTTAGAGTATGCGTACTTTTTTTTTTACTTATTATTATTTTTTTTTAGTTTGTTATTTTAGCACTTAGGGGTTGGGTTACTCCTGGCTTTGGACCCTGAAATCACACCTGGCAGGATTGGGGGACCATATAGGATATTGGGGATCCAATCTAGGAATGCCAGTTCTGTAATATCAATCAGGTCTCTAGAGAATGTTTGCTTTCTGAAATGCTTTATTCTTTATCTTTTTATTCACCAAACCTGACAGTTTTTGTTTTTGCTTTATCTGTGTTTCTATTTCAGTAAATAATTTTTGCATTAAAGGAAATTTTGATCAGGTGTAAGGTAAAAGAAATAGGATTCATAACTACTAAAAAGTGATATTTAGTTCCTTTGATAAATGTACTTACTTCAAAACCCCACATTCTTCACATTTCATTCTTTATTATTAAATGCAGAAAATAGTAACCCTGGCCATCCTGAGGGCATGTCAATAGAGGTGAGTTTTCTCAGCCCATAAAGGGTCAAGCCTGATACCTGCCCTATTCCTACCCTGCGCAATGCCACAAGGGAGACGTTTTGAATGGCCTCTGCTTTGATACCTGAGAAGATAGTGAACTACTCCACCCAGAACAGCTCCTGAGGTCACAACAACTTAGAACATCTTCTGAGGACATGCCAGTAGAGGTGAGCTGTCTGAGAAACTTCCAGAGCTAAAAACTGCATGCAACCAAATCCTGCATGCCAGCTTAAGAGTACCAGCTAAAAGAGACCTGAAGAAAAGCACCCAAGATATATCCTAGTCAAAATGACGAACCCTCAAGAATGGGATAGAATACTACAAGCAGCAAGATCAAAACAGGAAATTACATTCAAAAATTACATCCTAAAGATTTATGGCAGACTGTCACAAGAAGCCCTGAAAACCAGAAGACAGTGGTAGGATACAGGACAAAACTCAATGAAATGAATGCTTTGCCTGGAATACTGCACTAAGTCAGACTCATGCTCAAGTCTGAAAGAATTATACATAGCTTCATGGATAAACAACAGCTCAGAAACTTTATAGACTCAAAACCAGTCTTAACAAAAAATTGAAAGGTTTACTTTAAGACAAGACAGACTAACAGACACACCAAAGTCCTATGTAAAGATGACAGAAATTGTACAGAATACCTTCTCAGATCACTGCACTGAAATTAGAAGTGAATTAGAAAGGGACACAGAAGAAAAACTTTAACACCTGGAAATTAAAAAGCTCAGTACTGAACAAGCAGTGGGTCAGAGATGAAATCAGAAAAGAAATCAAAAGATTCCTGGATACAAATGCTAATGAAGAAACAAGTTATCAGAATTTTTTGTTTGTTTGTTTTGTGTCACACCCAGCAGCATTCAGGGTTTACTCCTGGCTCTGTGCTCAGAAATCACCCCCGGCAGGCTCAGGGGACCGTATGGTATGCTGGGATTTGAACCGCTGTCCTTCAGCATGCAAGGCAAATACCCCACCGCTATGCTATCTCTCCGGCCCCAAATTATCAGAATTTTTGGGACACAGAAAAAATGGCACGAAGAGGAAAATTTATAGCTTTGCAAGCACACATCAGGAAGGAAGAAGGAGCCTACATAAATAACGGCAAAGCTTATAAAATTAGAAAATGATCAGCAAAATAAACCAAAAATAGGTTAGGCAAAAGGAAATAACAAAGCTTAGAGCTATTTACAATAGCCAGAATTTGGAAAAACCAAGATGTCCAACAACAGATGAATGGCTAAAGAAACTGTGGTACATATACACAATGGAATACTATGTAGCCATCATTTCTGTTGTAAGTTCATATCCAGAATAATCTTTTCTAGCTACTAATGTCATAGTGGTCCAATTTCTGTCTTAATTGCACCCCCCCATCATTTCTATTGTCTTTGAATATTATTCACATACTATTATTTGAAATCCCACAGATGAGTGCAGTCATTCTATATCTATCCTTCTCCCTCTTATTCATTTCAGTCAGAGTGATACTCTGTCTATATACCAGAAAACTTCATAATTTTATTTTTTCTAATAGTATGCCATTTTGTAGATGTACCATAGTTTCTTTGTCCACTCATCTATTCTCTGACACTTGAGTTGTTTCCATATTCTAGCTTTCGATAATAAGGCAACAGTAAATATTGGACAGCATTATTATGTATTTCATAGGAACAAAATAATCATAATTGTATGTAATTATAAATTAGAAGACGGTCGATTGTACGACCCTGAGCTTTCCTCATGAAAGTTTCTGCTTTTCCTAAAAGTGCTCCATGTATCTAAAATACTACTGTGAATGATTTTTAATCCACCCTGGTCAAAATAAAAATTAATAAAAATAAATTTAAAAAAACCCTGTCCTTTAGCTTCTGTATACTCCCTTGGTTAGTCTGTTAGCTTGTGGAAATGTGACCTTCAGATAAGAGTTGGAGACAAAGGGAGAATCATTGTTTGGGACCAGATGGCCGGGATGTTCCTTGTGGATGCAGGGATGGGAGATAGGAAAAGGGGACACTTAAATCAGTATCTGTTACTATGGAAGCAGATTGTCTGAATTGTAGCATTAAGTGAGACCCAATGGAATGTAAGATGAATTCTTTGAAATGTAGCAGGTGTCGATAGGAAAGTAACTGGGTGGGTCTAGATTGATGCTGTATATCTATATAACATGAGTGAAGAAGTGATTTGGGGTTGCCTGTTTCCAGGTGGAAGTCTTGGACCCTCAGCTCGCTAAGCAGATAAAAACCTGCTTTGCATTGCCAGGTGATGTCTTTGTCTTATCACTGGGCTGCTAACTCAGACTTAAAGCAACCACTTCTATATTTTATATTATAAGAATGTTTTCTATTAAATATTTTGGAATGCTAAATTGCCTAATTTTATTTTTAAAAATGTATTGCTACATTATTAATGTTTTAGCACTTTGGCCTTCTAGGCAGTATTTTAAAATCAGGTTAGATTTTGTTTTGGGGAACACACCCAACAGTACTTAGAACATTTTCTGGATCTGTGTTCAAGTAACTCTTGACAATGCTAATGGGAATATATGTAGTGCTGGAGACAGAACTGGGACCATACATGTGCCATGAAAACACCTTAATCCTGCAATATTTCCTTGATACTTCTATCATATTTTATATAACAGGATGAGTATAAGCACATTTCTAAATGTTTCCATTGTATGACTTATAAAATAAAGTTAAATATTAAAATAAAGATATTTATTATTTTGATTAGTTCAAGTATAATTTGATTAAGCAGTCTTTTTAACTTACAAGAATTACAAGGATCGAAAGAAAACATAATATGAACATAATATGATTACCTATATACTCTAATATAAGCCGACCCTAGTATAAGCCGGCTCCCTCTAATTTTACCCTACAAACTGGGAAAACTTAGTGACTCGAGTATAAGTAGAAGTGGAAAATGCATGCAGCAGCCACTGGTGAATTTCAAAGATAAAAATATATACCCAAAACCATTATAATAATTGAGGAATCAGTAGGTTAAATGTTTTTCGATATTTATTGCTAAAGAAACTGTAACCTAGCAACAATAACTTTAAAACTTTAAGTAAAGTGCAGAAAACTGTAGCTTAACAGGTAATCAAGCTAAATCACAAAGGTTAAAATCCTTCAAAAATGGATTCCTCCTCCTCAGCATCTGTAGGTCCAAAGAGAGCTTCAGCTGTATCTGATGTGAGGGTATCAGGATAGATATTGTCCTCATCACTGAGTTCGCAGATATCATCACTGCTGTCAATCTTATACAAAGTGCAGAATATCGTGGGTTAAATAGTTCAGTGGCATCCAGTTCAGTTCATCTGCCTACCTCTTTAGCTCAGCCATGAATTGGAGACTGAGCTGAAGCACCACCACTCCAGCAGAAGGCAGAAGACTGGAAATCAGAAATCAAATCCCAAATAAGTAGAGAGTTTACAGATTCAAAAACCATCCAAGAGCCATTTCTGGGGGAATAACTCCAACCTTTATTTTAGGTGGGAGAAAGGATACTTATAATGTATTTAGCCAATTAGTTAGGAGGAAAACAAGAAAAGTATAAAAACAGAAAAAGTTCTCTGTTTATGAAAAATGGGATAAATAATTTATTTAAAAAAATAGGACATGGACTCTATCTAGGGAGAAAAACAGGATATTTGTTCTGTCTAGAGAGAAACAAAGATGTTTGCTCTGGTAGGCACTTTTAGTTTAGCTACAAGGAATAATAAGAATTTTTGCAAGATCCTAATCTTATTTACAATTTTGTTGAACTTCAGTTTATCTTTATGTATGGTGTGTAGTTAACCTCATCTTTAGAAAGCATTTTTTATATGTGGGTATAGAAGCATTGTAAGGAAACAGCAAATGACCCAAATTTATCAGAACTCGAGGTTTTGTCTATAAAATTTAGTTTATAATTTTTATGGGAATGGTGGTGGTGGCTGGGAATGACCCTGGGGTCACTGATGGCAGAAAGCAACAACTTTGTTGATGGGTGTAGTTTGGAATTGTGTATGCCATTTCAAAAGTATTAAATATATTGATATGCTATGTTTATAAAACTATGCTTATAATATGTTACAATTTAATTATAGTCAACATATTGTAAATTTAAATATTTATGTCTAATCCTTAGATTTTGTTGACATAATGAAGAGTTAAATATCATAGCATTTTCAGAAAGCATATAGGAATATATTCCAGTACAAAAGCAAATGCTCTTCAACAGCAAAATTCATTAATCACATTCACTCTTCAAATGTCACTTATGATGGTTGACAATGATGAAAAGATGGAAAAAAGTAACCCTAAGTGAGAAGATATTCTCTTTTTTTGAATACCAGCATAGATTTTTATTTAAATTATAAGCTTGTAAAACAAGAACTGAGGTAGACATATTCAATTAAAAAAACAAGACATTTATTTTTCTAGGTAGAATAAATAATCACTCATATTAGTAAAATATTTACTAATTATATAATTATATTATATAATTATAATTATATAATTATAACTTTTAAATTTGAAACATTTTCTTTTTTATTGAAATGCTGTGATTACAAAGTTGTTTATAATTGAATTTTATTCTTACAATGTATACCTTCCTTAACCCATAAATGTTTCCTTGTTCCTCCTCACTGACTGCCTCTTGAGCAGGCATTTTGCCTGCTCTTACTTTTTCTTCCTCTGTGGACACTTTTCTGTGCTATTGTGTTTTTTGGGTTTTTTTTTTGGGGGGGTGTCACACCCGGCAGCGCTCAGCGGTTACTCCTGGCTCTACGCTCAGAAATCACTCCTGGCAGGCTCGAGGGACCATATGGGATGCTGGGATTAAAACCACCATCCTTCTGCATGTAAGGCAAACACCCAACCTCCACGCTCTCTTAGGCCCCTTTCTGTGCAATTGTTAATGAAAGGATACTGTGCATATTATTCTATCTCCATCCAAAACCCAATTATTGTCTTTGAGTTTCAATTATTATTGTCTTAGTGGTGCCTCCTTTGTACTAACTGCACTGCTCCACTATTTGTGGCATGTTTCCTACAAAGTGTTGGTCCTCCTGTCTATTTTCTCTGGATATTATCATATTGTCTTCTTTTTTTTTTTTATTTTTTTTTTGGTTTTTGGGCCACACCCGGTGATGCTCAGGGGTTACTCCTGGCTGTCTGCTCAGAAATAGCTCCTGGCAGGCACGGGGGACCATATGGGACACCGGGATTCGAACCAACCACCTTTGGTCCTGGATCGGCTGCTTGCAAGGCAAACGCCGCTATGCTATCTCTCCGGGCCCTCATATTGTCTTTTATTTTCTTATATACCATAAGTGAGTGAGATTATTCAATCTATCAATTCTATCCTTCTCTCTCTGACTCATTTCATCCAGCTTAATGTTCTGTATACCATCCCTGTATAAGCAAATTTCATGACTTCATCTCTCCTAATAGCTGCATAGTATTCCGATGTTTAGATGTTTCTCTGTCTCTTTAGCCACACCCATTCTCGGACACTTGGGTTGCTTTGAAGAAATCATTATTATCTTACTGTTATCATTCTTTAATATTAAAGCCTCACTATATTGTGTTTGGGATTTACTCTCATTGCAGTCCTAAGAGGTTGCTCTTAAGATGCTTGGAAACCAAAACTGGCCTTCTATACATGAATCAGACTCTCCAGACCATTAAACAATGTTTATATCCTTTTATTAATTATAAAGATAATGTGTCAGTAGTATATTAAACTAGTATGAAGAGATCCACTTTAAAGAGGGAGTGAAGTCTTTTTTCACAAGTTGTGATACTTCTAAGGAGAATTCTTGCCTGTAAATCACACCTTCTACTTGCTTCTCTTGAATCTCATTCCACAATTATTTTTAACTGAGAACACTTAGAATGCACATTAACTTCAGGGGAGAAAATGAAGTGGGTTATAAAATAATTCTTGGATTAAGAATGAAGATGTTGTCACACATTCCTGCAATGGAACATGTTATCCTGCAATATAAATATCTCAATATAAATATCCCCCAAAATATCTTAGAAGAAAGACTATCTATTATTTGAATGTGAGGGGGAAAGGGGAAGAGAAAGTATAAAATTTAACTATTTACAGATATATTTGACACCGATTTCCTTTAGCAATATAGAAAATCTGCTGGGTTTTCTACCACTTTTGTTTATTGATAATTTCAGTTTTGGGGGAATAATAATGCACGTGATGGGACAGAGAGTTATGCTTTTCTTCAGTGCCCTATAGATATAAGAACAGGTCAGATGGGTATTATCTATTAGGAAACAAGAAAAGAGAGCCCAGACAGTTGGAATAAAGGTGATATGCTTTGCAGCACTTTTTTCAGTTAAAGTTAATTTTCCTTCATATGGAAATACATTGTTTGCTAAAGATCGCATGAGCTTGCTTCTGGTAAATACTTTGCATCTGATCAGAGGTTTCCAAACTTAAATGGCCTACTGGCCCATTTTCAAAAGCAAAATTACTTAGAGGCTCTCCTGACTCATAAGCTTGCCTCCCTTAAGTAAACAGTAGAAATCTCTCCCCTACCCCATTCAGTTGGAGCTGAAATTTTTTTCCCTTGGAAAGCGATTAGGGGTTATTCCTGGCTCTCTACTCAGAAATCCTCCTCGCAGGCACGGGGGACCATATGGTATGCCAGGGTTCGAAACACCCTTGGTCCTGGGTCAGACGCTTGCAAGGCAAACACCCTACCACTGTGCTATCTCTCTGGCCCCTGCTTTAGAGATTTCTAAAAGTGAAGAGGCAGAGTTCACAAACTTAAGAAGGATCCATTTTGATTGAGATCAATAAAAAGTTGGAAGAGCAAAAATCTTGAAAGTCATATGATCATTATTATATCATGATGAAAGATCAGAGAATATTATTGCCTAAGAAAAAGTTGAGCATGATGTAATCTAATGTCTGTGATTAAAATATTATAAAAATATCTTTTTAGGAATTATAGTTCCAAGTAGTTGCTACTAAAATAAGAGGATTATATTGATAGTCTTTATTAATGATACTTTACATATCAACTATCTTGTTGTAAAGGTTTTTGCTATAAAAATCCCCTAAAACCAGTGATTTTGTTAGTGCTAAATTTCTTCTCACAGGTGATCCTATTAAACTCATTAGGTAGTAGTAATAATAAGATCGAATTATTAGTGGAGAATAAGGCCAGATTTCTCTAAGTCCCTAGCTACAATTCATAGAAATGGGTCAAAAATTTAAGCTCACTTATATTTAATTCCAGAAAATCCTAAAAGGTTTTAGAGAAGTTTTATTCCAGTACTGTTAATATTTTTCTCATTCATTGTTAAGAAATCCTACTGTTGTTAGTAAAGGATTATGAAGTCATTTTGCAGGGGTAGGGAAAAGGATAGCACAGAGTTTTATACTAAAACTAATTTAGGGCAGTTCCCTTAAGACAGAGCAACTTTCAAAACCTCTAGGCCTTCTTTAGTGATGTTTTTCCCTTTGTTGCTAATTATCACCTCTCCTACATACCAGATTTATAATGATGTGTCCTTGAAAAGTCAAATAGCTATTCTGAGGAAACATTAGTGTTCTTTACTTGGTAGGAACTGTGTGCCTCTATTGTTGCCCTCTGAGACCCTATGTGGTGCATTGTTACCTTAAATGCAATCATTAGTTTTCTTTTCTGAGCTCTGTTCCATTAATCTGTGAGCTTCCAATTTTGGGACAAGTGCTAAATGCTTCTTATTTCTTTTCTGAGTGTTTTGTTGTTTGGTTGGTTTTAAGCCACAATGATGATGATCAGGGCTTCCTCATGGCTCTTTTCAGGGATCACAACTAGTAGGGCTTGAGGAATCATATGGGATACCAGAGATGGGACCAATCTTAGCCACAAGAAAAGTGCTTTACATGCTCTACTACCACTATGGCCCCCTTTTCTGATTTTAAACCACAGACACATGCTCTGGAAGTGTCTCCCCGATAAGTAATGATAGCTGGCATTTACTGATCTGATCTAAACGCTATTTTAAATACTTTTGAGAACTCAACTTTTAATATTTTTCACTTTTATTGAGGCACTTTGATTTACAATATTGTTGATAATAGACTTCAGGGACAATATTAATAGAATAACAGATAGATCGGATGCTTGTATTGCATGTGGCCTACCAGTGTTCAATCCTGGACACCATATGTTGTTTCTAAAACAACACCAGGAATTATCCCTGAGCACAAAGTCAGAGGTAAG
This sequence comes from Suncus etruscus, assembly GCF_024139225.1. Classification (NCBI taxonomy): domain Eukaryota; kingdom Metazoa; phylum Chordata; class Mammalia; order Eulipotyphla; family Soricidae; genus Suncus; species Suncus etruscus. The sequence continues at coordinate 14,939,096 of NC_064866.1, read as the reverse complement.
TCTTGAGAACTTCTGGGTATGAACCCCCAATACCCAAGTAATTCTGAGCATGAACAATCACCCTTCAAAAATTAAGCTTTTGACATTGTCCAACACAACTTTATACCCATTATAAGATTTTCCATCAATGTTACTAGGTTGCCCTCTTCCTTGGCACATTCAGATCTTCAGATCTCTAGGTTGGCTCTCAGGATCTTTTATCACTGGCCTTTATTATGCCTTTATTATGTTGCTTTATATGAGAGATATCATCCATTGTCTGTCCCACTTCCTTTGACTGGATTCACTTAGTATGTTAATTACATCCATCCATGTAACATCAAATTACATGACATTATTTTGATAATAGATGAGTATTCTTTCATTAGGTATATATCGCACAACTTCTTCATCTGTTCTTAAGCACTTGAAATATTTACAACTCTTGGCTACAAAGAATAATACTCGTCTGAACATAAGAGTGAAAATAGATTTTAAAATAACAAAGCAGGGCAGGAACAATAGTACAGTGTGTAAGGTCTGTCCTTGCATGCAGCTGACCTGGATTTAATCCCCAGCAACCCACATTGATCCTCAAACCTGCCAGGATTAATTTCTGAGAGCAGAACCAGGAGTAACCTGAGCTGGGATTGGCTTATAAACCAACCAACCAACCAACATTTCATTCAACAACAACAAAAAAAAAACAAAGTAGGTGATTTCTGGTGTATTTCTATTGGAGTTTTCTCTGTGCTCTCCAAATATGCATGTAATTTTTTTTAGAAAAAAAATACTAGATCATTCATGAATGGGCCAAAACCACACAATTTTGATTACTATAGTTTTATAGTATAAGTTAAAATTAGGTACAGAAAAGCCTTTTATTTTTTTAATTAAATAATGCTTTAACTATTCATGGAGTTTAACATTTATATATATATATATATATATATATATATATATATATATATATAATAGGATTTGTTTCATTTTTTTTTTGAAAAAATGTCTTGAAAATGTCCTATGGGGACCATCTCAAATCTCTATAGTGCTTTGGTTAGGATAACTATTATGAAAAAGTTAATCTTTTCAGTCCGTGAATTGGATCTTTTTTCCTTGTATTTTTCTTTTTTACTTCTATGTGTTGTGGTTATTGAGTCACACTCAGCACTACTCAAAAATTACTATTTGGCCTGTGCTCAGAAATTGTTCCTGGCAGTGCAATGAAGGCATATCAGAGGCCAGATTGAACTGCAAGGGAAGTATTCTTAGTCCTATCTCTCTGGCTCTTTTCCTATGTTTCTTTAAGTTCTGTTTGTTTGTTTCAGGGGACCATGTGGTACCAAGAATAAAAATGAGGCCTCTCATATTCAATACATTTGTTTAGATCTTTGTTTATTTGGTTCTTAGGTATTTAATTTCTTAATAGGTGTGAATTTGAATGGGATTGCAACTTTTGTTACTTTATTCCTCTTTCTTTGACTTTATGGTTGTATGTAAAAATGTCCCATATTTTTGCATATTAATTTACAGTCTATTATATTACTGTATAAATTTATTGTTTCTAAAAATTTCTTGGTGATTCTTTGAGGCTTATAATCTTTAAGGTTTTCTAAGTATAATATCATCCATCTGAAAATAGTAATAGTTTTACTTCTTTTTTATTTCTTTTAATTTTATTTTAATAATATCTTTAAGTACCATGATTACAAACATGTTTGTAGTTGTTTTCAGTTATAATAAAAAAAAACATCCCCCTTTTATCAGTGCGAAATTTCAACCATTAATGCCATCTCCCTTATATTCCAACTCCTGCCTGTATTCAAGACTTCTCTCAATCACTACCATTGTCATGATAGTTGTTAGTGTAGTTACTTCTCTAACTGCACTTCTTTTCATTTCTTTTTTTAAATCTCTGTCTCCTTAATAAATCTTTATTCTCTAGTTGTCATGGTGAGGACTTTTAAGACTATGTTAAATAATAGCAAGCAGAAAGGGCAACATTATCTTGTGCCTGAGAAGATCCAAATTTTTAATCTCCATTTAGATTTCAGCTTTTTATTAAGTAAAAATGATAAGTTAGAACCCTGAAGTATAGAAAATAAATTGCTCAAGTTTGCATGATTAATAAGGATGTGATTATAATTTAAACTTGTGCAAAGTGCACCCTTTTACAGGGCATACACCCCTAATCACTGAACTCGATTATTATATTTTAATGGAAATTCTAAAGTATGTGAAATAAGTAAAATAAAGGAAATGTAGGTTAAATTCTCCAAAAATGGAACCCTGAAAAGTTATATGAGAACACTGAAAATATATCTAAGGAATATTACTTTGTATGTCTGTGTCATAGAAAGTAAAATTTCACAGGTAATAAGTGACACAGTATTACTAGCGGCATCACCTCTTATGCCCTCAGCAAATTTTGAAGAACATACAATAAAAGGCTTCACATTAGGTACAACTCTTCATTATCTTTCCTGCTGCTCAGCAAGATTTTACTTTTACAATTCTAGTTTACTCGATATTTTTGAAAGACAGATATGTCAGCTTTAATCAAACTTCTCTCTGATTCCCAAAAGAGGTTCATATATTAGTTTACCTCCTTGAACTTCATTGAGTTCTTTTATGTTTGGGGATTCCAAAGTCTCATCATGGCCCATCATCCAATTGTCAGACTACACACAGGCCCAGATACTTTTGCTATATAATTCATTTCACAGTCAAGAATAATGGAGTTAAAGGCAGAAGAAAAAGGAAATGTTGGCATGGATATATTCTTCCCCATAGGTCTTTCAAAAGAAGTGGAAAAGGCCAAACATACTTGATAAAATTATGTTTGTTTCTGAGAAAGGAGGTTTTCAGGTACTTAAAATTTACTTTTGTGCCTTCTGTGGGCTCTTAGCAATTGTATATGCTGGGGATCCGATGGTAAACCAAAGACAATTTACTGAAAAAAAATCTCAGTTCTCAAAACACTCAGTCTGCATGAAGAGTGAGTGGTATTCTTTTTCCTTTCTTTGAAGATTTATTGGTACCTCATAAATAGAAAGAATTTTTAGTTAAGAAGCAAGAGAGGGTTAACCAATAATTATCTCCCACCTGTACTGACCTGCAATTTGGGCATCTTCTCTGTACTGATTTCTTTTGCCTTCTCCAGTTATTAAGTTTCCTGCCTCACACCTGGTTGTCAAGGTCCTGTGCAGGACGCTGGTGTGACTGCCCTAATATACACCTGTTGAGGGGAGATTCCTGCAGTTTAATTTGTACTGCCAGAGAAATTGCTCTAAATTGCATTGACTTTCAATGGGTTCCCACTGGCAAACACCTGGAGGCAATCGCCCGCAGATGACTGCCCAGAGACCCAGGTGTGTTTCTGGAGCCTGCCCCAGTTCATCCTGATGTGATGTCTTGGTGATCAGAGCGCAAAGCAAAACAACTACCCCGGGTTAATGAGTCGCAAAGACATTAACATTCAAAGGGCTTACAAAGAAAATGAAGCCTTCAAGGAAGGAGCCTTTGTAACCAGAAAGAAAAATAAAAACCCACACTTGCTCAGGAGAGATGCAGTAAGCATAAGATTTCATTCTCACAACTATCCCAGAGTCTCTTAGCACCCCTTCTTTTTGATAGAAACAAGAAGTTTTTCTGTAACAGCAGTCCATATGGTAACTGTCTTTCCTTGCTATCACTTGTTAATGAGTTAAGTGTCTACTTGTACACATTGAAGTTATATTTTTTTCATTTCTCTTTTTTAACTCCTGAATGCAATTTCTGAATAATCTGATTTCTGAAAATGGTTGAAGGAAAGTGTAAACAAAAGATTAAAACATCTAAATGTATTTGAATGCTACCCAGTTTTTTAAAAAACTTTAAACTTTAAACATTAAATGTGCAGTTTCTGCATTTCCATTTATGATTACCTCCCATATCAGCTACAGAAATCCAGAGTTTCTACTGGAAAAAGAGAGTAAACATGAAAAAAATATCAGACTCAACTTCTTTCAAAAGCTGTTTTGAATATGGTCTATTATATTTTTGTGTTTGATGAAAGTAATAGTATTTGGATCACATACCACAATTGTGTTTTTTTTAAATTACAAGAGCATGAAACTTTAAAATAAATAATACTACTTATCAGAGATAACATTTACTGCCATTTTACTGTGATCTGCACTATTTTAAGATCTATAGATATTCTCATTTAACTGTCAAGTGATATCAAGACAAATTGACAGCAATATGCATTTGAGGAAAAGAAGGTAAATAGCTTTTAAACTACAGGACTGCTGAGCCACTATTATTAGTTATTTCCTAGAAAAGAGGAGAAGAGACCACAACACCTGTAGTTTCCTTACAGATTTGTGTCTGCACACACTTCAGAAACCATAGTTTTTTATTTCCTCTTAGACCCACTTGTCTCTATTATTTTATATCTAAATTGACTTTGATGTAGTTGAGATTTCTCAAGTCGCAACCTTTGCAGTAGACAAAACATTGTAGCCAAAAGATCAAAAATGGTCAGTAGAAATAAAACATACTCTACAAACATGTGTCGAGATTGCAGGTGGTGGTACAGCTGTAGGAAACAAAAGAGAAATCTCAATGCACTAGACCAAATCAGGAATTGGCCATTGATAGCTCTATCTTGGGGCCAGAGCATTTGGACAGTGGGTAGAGCTTATATCTTGTATGCAGCTGACCTGGGTTTGATTCCTGGTATGTCATATGATCCCTTGAGATACCAGGAGTAAGTCAGGAGTAAGAGACAGAAGTAAACCCTGAGAACAGATGAATATAAAAGAAGAGGGCAAAAAGATGCAGAAGTCTTCCATACACCACAAAAGCACCGAGGGGATAGTAAATGGTCATGCAAGAAGTCTATAGTTAATCCCATAACAGTATACTTCAGGTGTGGAGAAACCCTGTATCTCCCTAGGCCAAGGGAATTCCCTCTATAATATCCCCAATAGTTACTGTTATACGGGGGGGGGGGACACAAAATAATCATTTTACACACACACACACACACACACACACACACACACACACACACATATATATTGATTTTTTTGACTTCTTTATTTTGGTGTAGATATTGAAGTTGGTGTCTCCAATTTTATTTTATTTTATTTTATTTTATTTTATTTTATTTTATCTTATCTTATCTTTTTCTTTTTGCACTCCAGCATGATTTGATTTCAGGACCCAGACTATTGTGTGGTGCTTGTCTTTATTGCTGTAGTGCTCACTGGATATTTAATTTGATATTTCTTTCTGTATTGATGTGGTGTTTCAATTACCTTTTTCATGTCCTCTCTCAAACTGAGGTTGAAAGCCTCTAGAAGGACTCCGTCCATTTTCAGTTTATTTGATTTTTCTTTTCTTTTTTTTAATTTTTATTTTGATCATATTGGCTTATACATCTTTCACAGTAGTAATTTTAGGTATATATTAGCATTGAATCAGGGGAATACCCATCACCAAATTTGTCCTCCCTCCACCCCCGGTCCCTTCCTGCAACCCATATCCCCCACCATCACCCCCCGGGCTGCTAGAGTAAGTGGTCCCCTCTGTCTAGCTTACTATTAGTGATCATATATCTGTTTGGTCCTTGTACCCTCCCTTGTTTCCCCCTCTATTTTTTATTAAATATAATTTTTATTTTAATCATAGTGGTTTACATATCATTGACAATAATATTTTGGGTACATATTAACATAAAATCAGGGGAATTCCCAACACCGAATTGTCCTCCCTCCACCTCAATTCCCGTCCTTCTCATAACCTCTTCCCTTACCCCCGGGGCTGCTAGAATAAGTGGTCCCCTATGTGCCTAGCTTACTACTTAGTGGTCTTACACCTATTTGGTCTTGGTACCTCCCATATTCCCCCTCCCAATTGGGAGGCAGGACTCGATAGTTCAAGTTATGTGGTTTTGTTTGAAGAAGAGAAAAATAATAACCTGGAGAAAAAAAAAAGAATCAGATATTCCAGAAATGGGCAGAGTCCTTCAGAAGCTTTCATCCTTGGTTAGAGAGACAAAGGGAAAAAGATGTTTTCTACCTCATTCTATTACTTTTCTTTCCTTCAAACAAAACCACATAACTCGAATTATCTAGCTCTGCCTCTCAAATAGAGGGGGAAACAAGGGAGGGCACCAGGACCAAACAGATATATGATCATTAATAGTAAGCTAGACAAAGAGGGGACCACCTACTCTAGCAGCCCGGGGGTGATGGTGGGGATATGGGTTTCAGGAAGGGAACGGGAATGGGGGGGGGAGGACAAATTTGATGATGGGTATTCTCCTGATTCAATGTTAATATGTACCTAAAATACTACTGTGACAGATATGTAAGCCAATATGATCAAAATAAAAACTAAGAAAAAATTATACAGTCTTATCAGGGCCTACCTTTGCCTCTGTTAATTTCCAGTTCTTCATCTAAACACTATTTTGTTTTTATTTTATAGGACTTCAGTGTCTGAGAGCTAAGGAAAAGTTTGAGAGAGAAAACAATTTGTAAAATATATGTCCTATTCATAGGAAAAAATTGAGACGATATTATTAGTTTTATAGGAGGAGTGACATTTATTGGAGCCACCATTTTCTGATTTAGATAAGTTTGATAATATCATCATGAGTCACTTTCCTATGGAAATAAAATGCCTATAAGACATCTGGACTGCATTTTACAGTGCTAGAAAGATACCATAAATGTAAAGACTTTGAAGAAATATTGGTCTTATCTATGATAATCATATATGCTAGAGAGCTATTTGATAATCAGAACTTGGGCCAGAAAGAAAGTAAAGTGGGTAAGGCTTTCCCCTTGCACATTGCTGACTCAGGCATTTGCCTCTAAATTTTACTTTATGGACGTTTCCAGCAAAACATAATAGTTATTAATGGAAACACAAAATTGGTTCCCTGTATTTTGGGAAGATGAATTGTTTCTTCTTTCCCTAGCTCTTTCAGACTTCATTTAGTAGGTTGTAGACAGAAATAGAGACACACTTAAGGAAAAATGATGGAAGCCAAACTTTTATTTACCTCATCATTTATTGGTTTATTGAATGTTACAGTTTATGACAAAGAAAGACTTCTGGAACCTTTAATTACAGTTATAGAATAGGTTTTCATACTCTCAGCCTTTCTTTTTTTAATATAATTTTAATTTTAATTATAGTGGCTTGCATATCATTCACAGTAATATTCCAGGTACATATTTACATTGAATCAGGGGAATTCCCATAACCAAATTGTTCTCCCACAACCATTCCCATCCTGCCTCCCATATCCTCTACTCTTCCCCCCAGGGGCTGCTAGAATGCGTGGTCCCTTCTGTGTTTAGTATTACTTAGTGGTCTTATAACTGTTTGGTCTTGGTGCCTCCATTACTGCCCCCTTTAATTGGGAGGCGGGACTAGAAAGCTCAAGTTATGTGGTTTTGTTTGAGGAAGAGAAAGGTAATATGATGGAGTAAAAATCGACTATGCCGACTATGAGCAGAGTCATTCTAGAGGCTCTCTTCCAATTTTGTTTTATCATTAGTTGGTAAGGTAGGATAACCTGTTCTTATATCCATTTGTTCCCAATTTTCTCATTGTCAGGATATCATATTAGAACTGGCACATGTTGGAGATCCAGTAGTATTCAGGATGTCCCAGGTGGGCTTTGGTTCCTGTAGCTGTTGTGAAGAACTGTGTCGATTCTATGACTGGGGTTCAGGATTCAAGTCTGGATGGTCGGTGTATAATCTTCTGGCGTCTAAGATGGGTCCACATGACATATTTTCAAGGTGGGAGATTCCCATGTATTGTAAATAAGTATGAGTTCTTATCCCTAGTAGATAAGAGCTTGTTTATATACGTGGAATTTCCCCCTTTTTAGTGTGCCTTTGCAGGAAGAAATGGTGCTTCATAATATTGCCGTTGCATTTGGGGGTGAAAAGAACAGAGAAACAAGTCGCACCCCCAAAAAACATAAAAATAGAAATAAGGGCCCGGAGAGATAGCACAGCGGCATTTGCCTTGCAAGCAGCTGATCCAGGACCAAAGTTTGGTTGGTTCGGATCCCGGTGTCCCACATGGTCCCCCATGCCTGTCAGGAGCTATTTCTGAGCAGACAGCCAGAGAAATGCCGGGTGTGGCCCATAAACCAAAAATAAATAAATAAATAAAAATATATTTGCTCACATATGTATAGTGGAAAATGATTTTAAGTAAAATGAAATAAAAAATAAAGAGGTAGTGTTATACAGGTCTTATACTTATGATGGAAGTAGAGGTTTCCCCATTGCCTTTTGAGATTTTCTTGGGGGTGTGGGTTCCCAGGCACCTTTTCATCGCACACCCTGCCCTTCCTGAGATTGGTAAAAGATTTGAGGGGTGGTCTTGTGTAAAGTTCTTGCATTGGGAGTCCTTTTATGGCTAAGTCCGGTATCCAGCAACAGTCCACGTTAGGATAAGTTGGTAGGGAGAGCCACACAGCATGAGTCAGTAGGGGTGTTGCTTGTCTTTTCCTGCCTGGGACGAGGTGTGGGTTTGAGTGGATGATCCTTCACTCGGGTGCTGGGTACTGGTTCGTTGGGGTAGGAGGTCAGTCTTGATGCCTAATAGATTAAGAACTGAGGGTGAAGAGTTTTAATAAGTTGGAAAATCAGGATGGGATTGAGAGGTGAAGGGGTAGTCGAATTCCTGGAAGGGGGATAGGGGAGTATTTGGAAGGGGCAGAAAGGAAGAAATAATAAGTAGATTTAATTTATTTGTAGAGTGAGTATACAAAAATCATGGATATGCATTCTAAATCCCCAAATCTTTTACGTCATGGGAAATATCCAACATATATATATATATAAATGGTTGTTTAAGAACCATTTATATATAATAAAGGTTTATATGTATTATGACCCTTTTCTGTAAATAATCCACAAATAATTTCCTTTATTTTTGTTGTTTGTTTTGGGGCCATGAATGGCCTGTGTCCTATTTCTGACTCTGCATTTAGGAATCACTCCTAATGGGCTCAAGGGCTAAAAAGGGGGTACCAAGGATAGGATTCAATTTGTGAGTAAGATAAAAACCCTTTCCATTCTGCAGCCTTCCAAATCCACCTTTTTTAAAAATCTCATTTGCATCTAGAGAAAAAATATTTAAATAGATTTTTTTTTTAGATAAAGTTCTTCTCCTACTAACAAATCAGATTTCTTCTATGCTTGTAGTTTTAGTTTTCACTGACTCTCAACCCTGTTCATGAAAGCATTTTGTTTCGGTTTCATACAGCTATTGGTTAAAATGAAATAAAAATTCACTTTTGATAATCAGAGTTCTGTTTCATTAATATGGAGAGGTATATATGGGTAATAAAACAAAGAACATGCTCAAATATGCCTAAATATTAATTTGGAGCAAGTAGGCAGTAACAATAAAATCTAAGGGGGATTACATAATCCATCTATTTCCTGATCTCTGTGACCTTGCCTGTTATTTCCTTATTATCACAGTGACTTCATGGGCTTTCATATACCCAGTGGCTATAACTTTTCTGAAAGTAACCTGTGCCTAATTTATCTTTTAAGTTCATAAGTATTTGAAAAAATAATAAGTAAACATATTCATTAAATGTTCAGATATTCAAGAACAATTGTTATGACATTAATTCTCAGGAGAAATAGATTGATCATGTTGAAATTGTGTGACTGGCTGGTACCAAACTGCAATATAGATAGTAGAACATGCTTGTCTTGAAAGTGTTGTTAGTAATGAAAAATGAACAGAACAGAAGCATAATATTGGAAAGGGGTTGTTCCATCTCTCTCTCCCTCTCTTTTTTTTTTTTTAGTTTTTCAGGCCACACCTGTTTGATGCTCAGGGGTTACTCCTGGCTAAGAACTCAGAAATTTTCCCTGGCTTGGGGGGACCATATGGGACGCTGGGGGATCGAACCGAGGTCCTTCCTTGGCCAGCACTTACAAGGCAAACACCTTACCTCTAGCACCAGGTCGCCAGCCCCCCCATCTCTTGATGATATTTTTGGGATATTTAGTCAGGGGATATCAATATTTACCTACTGATCTAAAATACTTGTTAAGGTATTTTTTGTTAAGGTATTTTGTTAAGGTAAATTTTTTTGGTCTTTCAGAAAAAGAGGAATGAAAATAATTTGGAACTTTTGGTAAGGATTACTATATTAATGGAATAAAAAAAACTCTTCTAGTTTACTTATGATAGGGAAGGAATTCATAGTATAATTGAGCCTTACTCCAAGCACTGATTCCTTCTGTTTTCAAACTTCAATTAATCACTTGCTGATTGCAGTCCAACAGCATTAAAAAATGTTTGATATATTATACTTTCATTTCTATTAATTTTATACATGTCTTTATCATGGTTGACAAGTTTTCTTGTTATTGATGTTGTGTAATATGTTGATAGATTTACGGATGTTAAACCATCCTTGCATTCCTGGGATGAAACCTACTTGATCAGAGTGGATGATCTTAATGAGGCATTGAATCCTATTTGCCAGGATTTTGTTGAGGATCTTTGCATCTGCATTCATCAGCGATATTGGTCTGTAATTTTCTTTTTTTGTAGCATCTCTGTCTGGTTTAGGTATCAAGGTGATGTTGGCTTCATAAAAGCTATTTGGAAGTGTTTCCGTTTGTTCAATTTCATGAAAGAGTCTTGCCAGGATTGGTAGTAGTTCCGCTTGGAACAAGTTTTCTTGTAAGGGCTAGATAGTGAATATTTTAGGTTATACAGTTATGCAATCTTTGTCATACTCCTTACTTTTCTGTGTTTCCAGTAAAAAGTCAAAATAGGGGCCAGCTTTGCAAAAGCCCACCCAAGGTTGATACCATAGTATCCTTTGAACCCTCTAGAACTTTTTTATGTGTGTAAAGCCAAGAGTAAGCTCAGAACACAGCCAGGTGTGGGACCAAATAACTACAAGATAGACAATATATAAACAAATGAATATAAATGTGTTCCAATAGAATTTTATTTATAAAACCAATGATTTGTCTCAGGAGTTATAGATTGTTGTCTTGATCTATGCCATTAGTCTATAAACTTTTAGGGAATATAAATAATGCTTTACTATTTATTGTAAACCATATTAGGCACATATTAGGAAATAAATTCATTATGTAATCCCCTTAGATTCTATTATTACTGCCTACTTGCTCCAAATTAATATTTAGGCATATTTGAGCATTCCCTTTGTTTTATTACCCATATATACCTATCCATATTAATGCAACAGAACTCTGATTTTCAAAAGTGAATTTTTATTTTATTTTATTTTTATTTTTATTTCATTTATTTCATACTACCTAAAATATAATATTTGGACTTAATTTTTGAACTAAATTTTCAGTTATTGTTAATATGGAAAGTTGAATCAGTCTTTTAATTTTTCTATACCTCATTTTCCATGAAAACTATAATAATGAAGAAATATTTTTCACAGAGATCATAAAACATTAAAAATCTCCTTAATGTATTGGCACACTATAAATACTCAATTAAAATTTTAGAACATAGATAAACATTTTATGTTGTTGTTAAAAAATAAAAAGTGAGTGACTATAATGTACCCACAGAATGGGAGAATTTATTCACTCAATATCCATATAAGGGTTTAATATCTAAGAATGTAAGATATACAATAAACTGGTAGAACTCAGCAAGAATAAAACATTTAACCCCATCCAAAAATGAGGAGAAGATATGAACAGACTTTTACTCAAAGAAATACAAATAACCAAAAGGGAAATAAAAAAATGCTCCATATCACTAATCGTCAGGCAGATGCAAGTCAAAACAACTATGAGGTATAATGGCATGCCACAGAGACTCATGCACATCACAAAACCAAAAACAATTAGTGCTGGTGCAGATATGGGGAGAAAGGACCTCTCTTTCACTGCTAGTAGGAATGCCATCTTATCTAGCCTTTTTGGAAAAGAATATGGATATTCCTACAAAAACTGGAAATTGAGCTTTCATATGATTCAATAATACTTCTAGAGATATATCCTAGAAACACAATAATACAATACAAGAATACCATATGTACTACTATATTTAATTCAGTGTATTAACAATATCAAGAATATGGAAACTACCTAAGTGCCAGAGAATGGGTGGTACAAATATACCATGAAATACTACACAGCTGTAAGTAAAGATGAAGTCATGAAATTTGCTTATACATGGATGGATATCAAGAGTTTTATGTTGAAGGAAATGAATCAGAGTGAGAGAGATAGGCATAGAATATTATCACTCATTTATGAGATATAGGAAAAATAAGATAATATGGTCATAATATCCAGAGACCATAGAAAGGAGAGCCAGGAGGATCAATACATGTTTGTGTATACTTGATAAAAATAGCAGAGCAGTTCAGTTAGAGTAAAGCAAGTGCTACTAAAACAGTGATAATTGGAACTTAATCACTCGGGACAATAATTGGGTAATGGATGGAGATAAAGTGATATGCACAGTGTTTCTTCATTAACAATACTACAAACTGTACTGTTTGAAAAGGAAGAAAAAGGGAGAGATAGATAAAAAGAACAAAATGCCTGCCACAGAGGGAGACAGGGGGTTATGGGTAGGGAAAACTGGGATGTCAGTGGCCAGAAACGCTCATGTTGAAGGGTATTTACACTGTAAAACTGAAACTCCATTAGAAACAACTTTATAATCATGGTTTTAAATTTTAAAAAATGACAACAGCATAAAAATGAAAAAGAGATCATGAAAATATTAAGTTAATATTTTGCATTTATCTGTTGTTGATAAACATTATTTGAAAGCACTGAATATAAACAATATTTCTAAAATATGTTAATCAAAGTCTTGTTTATAGAGTTAAATAGCTATAGAAATTTAAGATGGTTAAGATGATCTTGAAAAGCAAATATTTTGAATAAGATATAAAATATAGATGCAAATAGAAAGAATGAAGCCGAAAGGCCAGCACATGATTTCTTGGAAATAAACAAAATAAATTGTGGAAATTTAAGATTAAAGTATTAATAAGTTAATTTAATCATAATAAATACCAAAACATATTTAAAGAAAAAAATCAATGATAAGTTTTGGTTGCTTAATAAAATTAATTTTTTTGTAACTGAATAGATCTGCCAAATAAATTTTTATTTATTTTAATATAATTTCATACTGTCATAATTAGTATATATATTCAAAATAATCTCCCCAATTTAATACAAAATTGTATATAACTGCTTGCTACATAAAAATAAATAAGATATGGAGAATATTTTAATCATGTTCAGTTTAAAGAAATTTGAGACTTTTTTTAGGGGGGCCAGATCCCAAAGCACTCAGTTGTTACTCTGGTCCCATACTGAAGGATCACTTCTGATGGGGTTTGGGACACTTATGTGGTGTCAAGTTGGCTGCAATCTGTGCAACACATTACCCACAGTACTGTTTCTCCAGTTACAAGGATACCATTACTTTAGTAAAATAAAATTTTGAGAGTGTTCATAAGATTAATTAAATGCATTTCAAACAAGTATGCTGCAAAATGCTCATTTGGAGAAGTAATTTAATTTGGAAACAAAACAGTAAAAACCTAAAAAGTAAGTGTGCAATAACTTTTCAAATTACTAATTTGGGGGGGGGGGCACACCGAGTGACGCTCAGTAGTTATTCCTGGTTATGCACTCAGAAATCGTTCCTGGCTTGGGGAACCGATGGGACGCGGGGGCATCGAATTGTGGTCCTTTCATCCTGGATCAGCTGTGTGCAAGGCAAATGCCCTTCCGCTGCGCTATCACTCTGGCCCCTTGAATTACTATTTTTAAAAACAAATTTATAGTACTTAACTAATTAAAAATATCTGTATGCATTAGATGTTATAAGTCAAATTCTAAATATTGTGTTTTGTATTTCAGGTTTAAGTATGTCCTTACCAATTAAAGGGTCCAAATAAAAGTACCTTAATAACTATAACTTTGAATATCATTCTTTATGTCTTTGACTAATAACCCAGATCCCCAGAAACTGTCTCCTCCCATCTCTTTCTCATCGGTCAGGGATTTGCAATCTGGTTCTCTTTAGGTAGTCCTAGGAGGCATTTCCTATTCTACTTTAACCTTAAAGTCTACTTTTAGTCTACTTCTCTCCATTCTCCACTAGATTCAGTCAGTTCTCAGAACACCAAATTCATCAGTTGGCAAGATAACTCACATATACATATACTAATTGTTCACCCAGAAGGAAAACTCAAATAACTCACTTTAAAACATTTTTTTTCAAAGTATGTGAATACAAATGATCTTCTCGGTTCTTAGAAGGAGAAGTCATAAATCAAAAAGCTTCTGGGAGCAAGCTTTGAATAGAGAACTATATCTTCTTAATAATTTACTATCTAGATTCCACTTGTTAGAGCAGAAGTTTTAATCCTTTGGCTAATGTAGCTACTACAATAATGTTTCAAAAATTATTCATCCTCTTACACATTTAAAACTGACATCTAAAATGTCTCATCAAAGTTTTTAAATAAGTTCATCTATCCTGATCAGTGAGAATTCACTGCAATGGAAATACATTTTAATGTAATTTTATAAAATATATATTAACAATCTCATTAAATAAACTTCAACAAATCTGTCTGAACGCTCATAAAAATTTATCTGTAATAGTCAATTTATCATCAAGTAAAGACAAATCTAAATCAAGACTTATGGAAATATAGACTATGATAAATGAAATATTATTATAGTTGGGAGAATGTACTTACTATTAAACTGGCATAGAGCTCTTACTCAGGGAATATAAAAGGCTACAAAGGACTTGAATGACACATGGGATAGTGAATATTGCTTTTTATTTTGAATTCTGGGGAGGACTTATTATAAAACAGTTTTTATTCTGATGATGGTTTAAGCTACAGGTTGGGTCATATTAAATCAGAGATAAACTAAACTGTAGAACTAGATGGAGGCCAAAAGTCAATGGACCTTTTGTTATGGTTGTTTAGTGGTAAAGGAAAAAATCATGTAGTCAGCTGAAGGATAGATGTTAGGTCTCATGCTAGAAAGACCTAAAACTATAACATATCATTTTGTTCAAGACCTATGACTAAAAATCATTCTTCCTTGTAAATGGTTTCCCAGAACAAAAAAGTGTGTGTTTGGGGGGTTTCTTTAACTAAAAATTTTTCTAGAACTTCAAGTCACAGATAAAACAGCATTATTCTGAAGAATTGATTAAATTAGACTCAGCAACTAACTATATACTAACTATATACTAGGTTTGTTATGAATTCAGAGCAACTAAATATGGCTCAAGATGTTCCAAGAAAAAGATAGGAAATGCTTTGTGTTTAACATTGTTTTAGTGAAAATGTATCTCCTAAGTAATATTTCTACATGTGTAATTTTGAGAGGTTCTTGGATATTTTGTCAATGTAACACATGAAATGTACTAGCTGGAAGACGCATATTCCTTGTCTTCCTTCTGTCAAGTGGGAACATTACTTGAAGCACTTTATAACTGCATGAAAGACTATATTTTAGTGAAATGTTATGTTTTAGACTGACAATACTAACATTTATCTAATATCTTATTACTATTCTATACATATACTAAAGATATATATCCTATATCATCTTTCTTCCTTTTAAAAAATACCCAGACATATGTTTAGGAGATATTGGAGACTATTAGAAATTTTTTATTAGACTACAATAAGCTCTTAGAAGAGAACCAATAATATGTTTTTTAAAAAAACTATATTTTTATTCGTGTTTGTGGGCCATAAAAGGATCAGTGACATGTCCTACCTAGTTAGTTAAATTTTCATTAGTTATATTTCCTAGAAATAAACTCATCTTGGAAATACGGAATATCTTCTCTACTTCAAATAAAAATAGATTTATGAACAGTATGTAATTTACTCATGAGAAACAAAAGAAGAACCAAATCCAAAGAGTTCTGAAATCTTCTAAACTACTTCTTACTACCACACTTTATACTTTTAAAATTACTGAATTTGAAAGCAGTAGCTCTTGGTATGATCTGTTTTTGCCTTTCCCTCCTTTATCATGCAGAACAAATCTACAAAATCCTAAGATTTAGTTTCCTAGTTCATAGAATGAAAATAGTATTACATATCTCATATATGGTTAAGAAGGCATGAGCTAAAGTATATAAAACTACTTTGAATATTCTACAAATGTCAAATATTTACATAATTTGGATAATGTTTAATGGCCTTAGCTGTATCTAGTTTCCAAAGAATTAAAGAGGATTTTTAAATTTCTCCCTCCTCATACAAAAAAAAATGGATTATAATTATTTTTTTAAGTTATATATAAAATAAGTGAATTTGAAATGCTACTTAATGTGTAAAATACCATGCATATTTACCAGAAACTCCCCTATTTTATTATTATAAGTATACTATTTAGGGCTAGAAATATTGAAACATGTCCACAAAATATCTAATTCAAGACCAGGTAAAATAGTGTTTCGTTCTGTATGCTTTATTAGCAGAGCAATGTAGATACATATAAAAATGCAAGAAAAAAAGCAGCAGGAATGGTAAAGATTGATATGATTAATTTTTGATAAAAGATTGACAGAATTAAATATGCATGGTTTAGTGAGGCAGGCTATGAAAGACAGGATATCTCTTTACTGATACTCTATAGTGTAAAAGCAAAAGTTATATGAAACATTATTTAGCTAGCTCAAGATGATGTAACAAAATGCTAAAATCATTTTAAAGTATAAGGATTTCAATGTCAAAGTTACTTTTAAGGGGCCGGATAGATTGCACAGTGGATAGGGTGTATGTGTTCAATCCAGATTCAATTACCAACATCCCACATGGTCCTCCAATACTTCCAGGAGTAATTTCTGAGTGAAGAGCCAAGAATAACACCTGAGCACCATTAGGTGTGCCCCAAAAACATTACTTTTAAAAGTTTATACTAAAAATTATACGAGTGCAATTTAAATTTTATTATATTGAAAGTTCTTTTTAGGCATTTAGTCTTTCTTTTACAAGAAGGATAATGATTTAAGAAAGTATTCTCTTACAGGGCAAACAAGATTTTTTATTAGCTCTGTTTGAAATTTTGCGGTTTGGCAAAACAAAAAATAAGTGAAATTTCCAGTTAGCATACCTTAATAAATTCTGACATGTTTACATTTCTCTGATTTTTAAGTTTTTAAAATAAATTGTGGGTTGCAATGAGGTGTCAGCGAAACAACTGCAAATCACAAAAAAAATGTCACCTCCAAAAATGAAACCTTAAACTTGCATAACATAACAAAGAACAAAGAGCCACATGGCATCTTAAGGAACAGAATGATTTAGACTGTAAATTTTCAAATTAAGGAAGAGGTTCTACTTTAGCTTCTGGTTATTCAGGCTATTTTCCTCTGAGCATTTCTGCCTCTAGGTCCATGCATTTGACTATTATACACATAATTATTACAAATTTAGCAAAATAATGACAGGATGAATCACCTCTTAAGATGCCATCCACTGGTAATTCTTTATAAATTTGTCACATCTAATTTAATTTTCTAACTGAGGCAAAATATCAATCACTGATCAGTGAATAAATAGAGGCTCAAGTTCACCTTCTTTTGACTTAAATTTTTGTTGTGAGGATTATAAAGGGCATATTCGCCTTCTCTATGCCAACTTCCTGGCTACACATAATTTTCAAATTTCACTCATTGCTCAGACATATTTAACCAAGGGCTTATTGAGCTGTCAAAGACTCTTCCTCATAAGTTTTAAACTTAGGTAATTTGCAAGTATTTCAACTATATATGATTTTGAGGTATTTTGTAATTCTTAGCATCAGTAGATATCTTAAAATGAACTCAAATGATTATTTTCATATTACATGTTACAGGTAAAAATTGAAAATATTAGAATCAAATTTAAAATTTAAATAATCTCTTGTTAAAGAAGAAAAATAGATCTGAAAGGTATGAAACATCACAAAGAAAAATTATAATTTTTATCTTAGAAGATTTAGAACTTTATTATGTGTAGGTCTATATATTTGTTTACTTTTATATTTTTAAGTTTGTACTCTAAGAAGGCAGGGACATGATTGACTGAGAAAAGAGAAAGAAACATTACCAAAACCTTGAGTTAAGATTGGCATAAATGGCTACTGAGGGATTTCTTAAGAACTGGAAGACCCAATAATCAATCTCAAATGGTTTGTGGTAAAATATATGTATTCTCTTTCTTTCCAGAATATACACTATTATTTTCTATTAAAATTTATAAAGGTATTTTTGGTCACACATAAGTATTTTGTATTTTAAAGAATGGGAGTAATTTTAAAAGTATTGTGTTGTTTTTGCTGCATTTATAGCTTCATTTGTGGACAAAAAGTCAATATGATTGATTTCCATTTCTTTTTGGGTATAGAACTGAGATAAATCAGATGAATGATAGATAAATACAGACAACCAGTTACTACAGTTTGAAGGAAGGTGGGTTATTTTGCTTTTCCTAACTTTAAAGGAAAAACTATAAATATGAGCTTAGTAGAATTCTGAGCTTATTCAGGTTTAGAACTAATATAACACCAACTGGGTGGCAAAGAAGCAATTGCAATTTGTTCTTCCATTTTTGTTTTGTGTGTCAAAGATCAGGTAGTCATAGTAAGGCCTCTCTGAGGTTGTGTGCTTTTCATATGTTCACATGCAGAAAAAGTGAGCTAACTCTATTGGTGTTTTATAAAGTGATGATTCCTTTATACTTATTTTATGAATATTTTGGCTTTATGAGATATCAAGTTTCCCAAAGTTCCCGCCTCTTAATACTATCATCTTAAACACTAAGATTGCAATATTTTAATAGGGGCTGAATAAGCAATTAGACAACAAAAACCCTATTTGTCTATATTTTCTTTTAATTCTGAAGGTCAAACTATTTCTGTTTAATTTGATTTTGTATAAAATGAAGAAACTGAGAAAAATTGGTCCAGTGACTTATCTAGACTTATCTAGATTTCCTTTTTTTTACTTGATTACAGGAAGCTGAATTTAAACCTCAATATTAGTTGGCTAATTTCTGAGTAAGGATAACTATGAATGACTCACATGTATTTGAAATTCTAGCTTCAAAACTATTGACTCTCAAACGGAGTCAAAAAATATAGGGCAATGTTATGGCTTTCTTCTTCTTTTAGCCCAAAATTATCACAAACATACATTAAGAATCTTATTTAACTATTAAGATCACTTGGGTTTGTGCAATTTGATCAGTCAGCCTAGTCACATAACTCTACGAATTTCAATTTAACATAGCCTGACATTTGTAACATGCTTTTTGTTGCAGTGATACCACTCACTTTTATTTGGATTGCTCAGATTATAGTCACTCCTACCAAAAATGTAGACAATGTGACCTTGCACTAGGGTTACATTTAAACTTAAATGTAGCTCACTGATGTTAAATTGATGAGTACTATAAATATAAGCTCTTTGTTTTGGTATATTCTTCTAATGTGAAGCAGATAGGAAGGTGCTCTGAAAAAATATTTATTTTCACAACTCACTTGAGTTCTTTCTATTTGATATTATTTGCCTCTCCTGGGGCTAGGGAACCAAAATATCAACTGCTCTAGCTGAAGTTCTGTGGCAGGAAAAAGTTTTGTTTCTTGGATCAAGGAGTTATGGAACTGAGAAAAAGAAGTTTCTGAGATCAAGAGCAAGAACAGCTGGTGCTCAGGACTAAAATCCTACAAAGATTGTGACTGTGAGCATTTCTGTTGCCTGCTCCTGTATATTGAGCCTTAAAGGAAAACAGAAAAAACTAAACACATTTTATTGGGTAGAATTTACACCAAGCTCCTGAGAATTGAAAAAGCGTAAATAACATTTTCCTTCTTTATTATGTTGGTTGCCTCTTATGAACTACCTCATAGAAAGTGAGGCAAGTATAAAATAGAGTTCCAAATAAGTACATCATTAATTCAAATGAAATAAATTGTAAAGCATGACCCAATCCAAAACATATATTCTAAAAATTAGAATGATCTTATGTGAAAGTGACAAGAATGTACAATAATTGATACAAAGATTAATCATTCAGTGTTCCCAGAATAACACTTTTATTTGCTCATAAGATCTGTGTAATATATCTTCTTGAAAGGTAAATTCTCTGCCTATAAACACCTTTATTAGATTTTACCAAGTTTAGCAGAAATGGCAACTAATGTCTAGAATGCCTATTTAAGTATAGACAATTTGAGAGTGATCATAGAGCTTACTATTAAAAATGTCCATTCACAAAAATGTTAACAATTGTTGCTTTATATAGATTCACACAGAAAATAAAACTTTTATATTGGAAGTTATATGCACTATAAAATATTTATGGTTGTACATTTGTGGCTAACTGTGTTGACTATTCATAAGTGGGTCTATGTCAGAGAAAAATTAACTATTGTCGAATAGAAAATAGGTTAAAGTTTTCAAGAGAGTTTGTATGCATACCAAATAGCTTTGTTCTAACTGAGATAATGTGAAAAGACTTCAGTAAATAAAAACAGTTGAATGTTTGACAGGAAAACAAAGCCAAGATCAGCATGGAACTTGCTACACTGAGAAGTTGTATGTAAATATGGACTGGTTGGTCTGAAGTAATGAAATCGAAGGGCATACGTAAGATTCAAATGATGAAACTTCACTGACATTGTAGCTACATGTCAGCTATTGTGTAAAACTTAATACATGAATATATTATTTTGATACAGCAATATTGATAGATAAGAGGAAGATAAACAGAAGAGACAATAATTTTTATATTCTTTTGAGGAGAAACAAGTAGATTTTGCATGCTCCTCAAAATAGGGTAAAGAGACATTTGGAAGAGTGTTAAATAAAATTATTTCCTTACCTTTGAAACGTGCAATTGTGAAAAAATAAAGGGTTTAATAGATAATATAAGTTGGTGTTTTGCCAGACATATATAATCTTTACTCATAACTTAATTGTCTTGAAAGTGTGGATTTTCTTCCTAGTCCAGTTATCTATCAACAGGAAAACTTCTTAACTTCTTGTAGATATAGTCTCTACACCCCACTATTACAGTATGTTTTTCAAAAGCTTAAAAAGGATCTCTAGGTTTCTCATACAAACAAAAACAAACATAAAACAATTGAGCAGCAAGGAATTATTCAATTGACTCATTACCAAAAAAGAAATTGCAAAACACTGCAATAAATGAAGAAGTTACGTTCAAAACTGGCTTCATACCTTCAATATTTGATGGTAATTTTTTTTTTTTTGTTTTTGGGCCACACCCAGCGTTGCTCAGGGGTTACTCCTGGCTGTCTGCTCAGAAATAGCTCCTGGCAGGCACAGGGGACCATATGGGACACCGGGATTCGAACCAACCACCTTAGGTCCTGGATCGGCTGCTTGCAAGGCAAACGCCGCTGTGCTATCTCTCCGGGCCCGATGGTAAATATTCTGATTTAAATAATTTTATAGACTCAGTGGTGTTTCCAGTTTGTCATCTAGGGAACAACCTTGAAATTACTTGCTCAAACCTCAGTTACATATAGCTTCTAATAAATAATTTTATAAGTTGCAGCGGTAGAAACTTAAGTGTAAAGTAAAAGAAAATACAAATAGGGGTAATGAGTTAGATTATTCTTTTGTTGAAAGCCAAATAAATTTTTCTATCTATTGAAAAAAAAAAGGAGTTAGTCTTTATTTTATCCTGCTGTAGAAAAAAACTGTATTGGGCTTTCCATAGTGTGAAAAAATAAAATAATAAAATAAAGGTCTTGTACTTGATTTTTCTTTAGTGTCTAAATATTGCCAAATTTAGAGAGATGATAGAGTTGTTAAGTTTCTTTCCATTGACATGGTATATAATACTCAGATAATGGCCACCATTTACTCCTCAGTCGGGAATAGGCAAGAATAACACTATTGTATTGCTAAGTGTGGCCCAATACACACCCCAGATAAAGAAAAAGAAGTAGATCCCTAGGTTATGACTTTAATAACATGATTGTGAGATAAAATTATTTTTATAAATTTTATTTTACTGAAATAAATTTGAATAAGTATATAAGGCCATATGGGATATGGACATTAGCACTGTGGGAGTGTAGGAGGGCAAGTCTAAACAAAGCAGGAGAACCCTTGCAATTTGGGCAGATGTGGTACAGCTATGAAATGGCAGGGTCCAAGAAGGCCTGTAGTGACAGTAATGTGTGTGCAGTTCTGCAACAGATGGTCCTTTGACTGGCCCTTGCCATCCTTACTAAATTACTTAAGTGGGACTTTAGGTCAAGCATGCATTTTGAGCTAAGGTTCCTGCACTTAGAGGAAAACATGGCCTTAATAAAGGTAAGACCAGAGAGAAGCAGCTGCTATGATGGTGGGCATCTTTTGGAATCCAAAGGGCCTTGGGAACTCAGGATAGCTTACTGAAATATGAGCACTACCACTCTTCTTTGCTCATAACCACACATTTGTTTTAGTCAAGGAGCCCCTTCACAACACATTAAAAAAAGAACACTGCAAAGATCACATTGGGAAGACAACACATAATACCACCACACTTAGTGAATGAAGATGGAGTTCAGGAGACCTACTATCAACCACCTATAAAGCCTCTCTGATAAGAACTTTAGAGAGGATGTTCAAAAAACTTTCAAAATAGAAAGAAGAACCAATAAGACATAAAAGGATATAAGAATAGAAATGAGAAAACTTCAAACATAAGAATCAGGACTGAACAATTTGGTAGGTGAAATAACAAACTCATTGGAAGTTCTCACCAGCTGAGTAGCATTTGCTTAGGATAGAATCAATGAGCTTGAAGATAAGTTGCATAATAAGTTCATTCAATAGAAGTTGAAAAGAGCATTAAAATAAATAAATAAAAGATGCAAATAATCCAAAATTAAGAGAACAGAGGACAATAGAACTTTAGGATAAATTTAACAGGAACAAAATAAGAATTATTGGAGTCAGAGAGATAGAAAGAAACCCCTATGAAAAAGCAAAAGTCAAATATATAGCTGAGAAGTTTTCAAAGCTGAAGGTGCATGTAGCCACATCCTGGATTCCTGAAGAGTACAATCTAAGAGACCCAGATCAAAGTACTTGAAGGCACACCATAGTCTCAATGATGAAACCAATTGATTAGAGAAGAATCAAAGAGGAAATAAAAGGATTCCTAAAAACAAATGAGAATGAAAACTTAGTTCTCATAATGTGGGACAGAAAAAGTGGTGATATTGAGATAAAGTTTACAACTTTGCAAGCATTCATTATGAAGGAAGAAAGGGACTACATAAATAACTTAGTCAGAAAACTTACAACATTGAAAAATGAATAACAAAATTAGCCAAACAAGGCAAGTGGAAGTAAATTAAAATCTTAGAGCAGAAATTAATGAATTGGACACCTGAAAATAAAGCTGAAAGAACATTGAAAGCAAAGGATGATTCTTTGAAAAACACACAAGATTTATAATTCAATATCAAGACTCAAAATGAAAGGAAGAGAAAGTTAATAAACAGGATCAGAAATGAAAATGGAGATGTTACTACAGATGCGACAGAAATACAAAGGGTAATCAGAGATTATTTTGAGAAACTTTATACACCATAAGAGAAAAGAAACTGAAAGAGATGAATACTTTTTGGACACCTAAAACCTCTCAAGGTTGAACCAATGTGATCTAGAGTACCAAAATAGATCTATATAATTGAGGAATTTGAAATTATAATAAAATAATTTTCCCAAAACCCAGGCCCAGATGATTTAATTATTTTAAACCTATAAAGGAATGTAGCACTGGTGAAAGAGGGTATTCTTTTATATACATAAAACTAAACCCCAACTACAAACATGTTTTTAATCATGGTGCTTAAATAAAGATATTAAAAAAAAGTTAATAAAAAAGACCTACTACCAATCCTTTTACAGTTCTTCCAGGAAACTCAAAAAACAAAACCACGCTGAAATGCTTACTATAAAGCTAAAATCACTGATACCAAAGCAGAAAAAGACACTAAAAAACAGGGAATTGCACTCTGATATCCTTAATTAATAGAGATGCAAATCAGCAAAGTACAAGCAAACAGGATCCTACAACTTATCAAGAAGTGCATACACCATGACCAAATAGAGTTCATTCCAGAAATGTAATGATGTTTAACATATACAAATCAGGTATTATAATACAACATATCAATGACAGGAAAAATAAAAAAAAAACATGATCATATCAATTGATGCAGTGAAAGCATTTGACAATGTCCAATACCCATTCATAATAAAAAACTTCAAAAGATATGAATTGAAGAACTTTCTGCAATATAGTCAAAGCCATCTATCACAAGCCTATAGCAAACATTATACTCAATTGGGAAAAATTAAAAACTTTCCCCTAGCATATGGCACAAGGCAAGTTTGCTACCTCTTGCCACTTATTTTAATATAGTTCTGGAAATTCTTGCTATAAAAATTAGCATGAAAACATCAAGGACATCCAGACAGAAATGGAAGAAGTCAAGTTCTTACTGTTTGCAGATGACATGATACTATGTTTAGAGACTGAAAAATTCCACATAAAAGCTCCTAGAATCTGATTAATTTGTGATGTTTAAGGATAAAATTCCTTTTATTTGGAACTTTTTCTTTAAAAAAATATAGATTGCTTTTCTGTATGGTGTTTTAGAGTTTCTAGGGTATATTCCTAGGAGTAGAATTGCTGCATCATATAGGACCTCAATTTCTAGAATTTTGTTTGTTTGTTTCTAAGAATATTCATATGTTTTCCAAAAAGGCTGCAATAGTCAGCCTACCAGCAGTGAATGGCAGTCCTATTCTCTCTGCATCCATGCCAACACTGATTGTTACTGTTCTTTTTGATGTGTCTCTTTGGGGTATGAAATTATATCTCATTGTTGTTCTGCATTTCTATGTTCATTGCAGCACTACTTAAAATAACCAAAATCTGGGAACAATCCAAGTATCCAAGAACAGATACTAAAGAAACTGTGGTACAGCTAACCAATAGAATACTATGCAGCCGTTAGGAGGTCATGAAATTTGCTTATACGTGGGTGGATATGGAGTTTATTATGCTGAGTGAAATGGGTCAGAAGAAGAGAGATATACATAGAATAATCTCACTCATTTGTGGTATATAAGAAAATTATAGATAATATGGTGATAGTATACAGGACAATATAGAGAGGGCCAAGAGGACCAGACCATAGTAGGAAGCTTGGCACAGTGGTGAGAGATGAAAGCATTTAGAGTAGAGAAGGGTTCACTCTGTCAGTGATAGTTGGAACTAATCACTCTGGCCAAGAACTGGGCACTGAAAGGGGATAAAGTACATGCATGGTACCCCATCACAATAACAATAGTGAAAACCACAGTTTCAGAAAGGAGAGAGAGAAAGAGAGACAGAGAGAGAGACAGAGAGAGAGAGAAAGAGAGAGAAGCAAAATGCATATCCCAGAGATAGGTGCATGTGCCTGGGTGGGAGGGAAACCAGGGACATTGGTGGTAAAAAATGTGCACTGGTGAAGAATAGTGTTCAATCTATGGCTGAAACTCAAGTATGAACAATTTTGTAACCATGATACTTAAATAAAGTAATTATTGTTATAAAATAAAGTAGATAGAAGGGAAAAAAAGAAAAAATAAAGTAGATTACTTAACAAAATTGTGATCTGTAGTCCTTTAAACAAATCTGGTATATTATTGGAGACTAAATTATGATAGGCCCCAAAATACCCTGAAGGTATATGAGAAGCAAGTAGTTTCTTGCACAGCTGCTATTTTCTTGCACTGAACATAGCTCATTCTTTAGAGAAATAACTACACTGTGAACTATCATAACAAAGTGAATGAATGAGGGAAGTAGAAACCCTGTCTAGAGTACAAGTGGGGGTGGAGTGGGGAGGAGGGAGAAATGGGACTTTGGTGATGGGAATGTTGTACTGGTGTAGGGGGGCATTCTTTACATGACTGAAACCCAACTGCAATCATATTTGTAATCAAGGTGTTTAAATAAAAATATTAATTAAAAAAGCTTCTAGAAACAAGGTATCTGTATGGTAGAGCCAGGTTACAAAATTAATAGGCAAAAATACATGTTTTTGTATATACATGTAATGACAGAGATGAAAAGTATATTAAAATATAATCCCATTCACAATGGTGCCTCATAAAATCAATTATCTTGGAGTTAACATGACTACAGAGGTCAAAGACCTATATAAAGAAAACTACAAAATAATGTTTTTTTAGAAATCAAAGAGGTCTCAAGACATTGGAAATATATACACTGCTCATACATTGGTAAGATTAACATAATTAAAATGGCAATAGTTCCCCAAATATTTTACAGATGTAATCCAATAATTTTAAGAATGCCCATGATATTTTTCACAAAAAATAGATCATATGCTCCTGAAATTCACATGAAACTATAAATGTCCAACATCTAAAGCAATCCTTGGGAAAAAGAAATTGGGAGGCATCATGTTCCCCAATTTCAAACTCTAATATAAAGCAGTAGTGATTTAAAAAATAATGGTATTTGAATAAAGACATATTCTCTGATCAATGAAATGGATTTGAATATTTTAAAAACCCGCAGCATACAATCAATTAATCTTTGATAAAGGGCAAGACAAAAATGTGGAGCAAAGAAAGCATCTTAGTATATGTGCTGCCACATAAAGGAAAGCACAAAGGAAAGCATCTTAAACATGAAGTATTGGGAAATCTGGTCAACTAAATGCAAAATAGTGAACTTAGATTAGGGGAAAGTAGCTGCTCCTTCTGTGTTTTCCATTAGCTTATGAAGTGATGTTTATTTTGAGTTACTGAAGAGCTATTAGTTCTACAAAGCAGTGCTGGTTCTCTTGTACTATGAAGTGTGTGGCAAAGACATTAACTCTTACCAATTGTGCCTATTTCTTTAAAGATTTATAATCTGGGATTTTGCATTTCTTATTTCTTTTCTCCTAAACTGCCTAATTTCCCATAATTGGTAGGGAGTTTATCTTCAATTATATGTGATGCTCATGACTCTTCTTATTTTCTAAACTCGACTATAAGAGAAAAGCCTACTATGACCCATTATGTTCAGCATCTCATTTCTCAGAAACTATTAACATTTCTGTCTTCATTAGGGAAAAATCATAATGTATTTCTACATTGTCTTCAAAAATATTTGGTTCTCCCTCTACCTCTCACTTACTTTTATTTTTCTTACACTATCACGTTTTGATGCCCAAATGATCATCTGCCTTCCTGTCTTATTTATTGCCACTTCTCAGAAGTGGAACATTTCTTAGTGGGTAAGTATTCTTGAAACCATGGCTTAGAGATATTTTACATTGATGAATTGGGTTAGGCAAAAGAAAAAAATAACATCAACCTTTTCCATACTGTAGAATAGGGAATAGAAAGGTTGCACCTACTTTAACCAGAAAGATCAACAAAAAGAAAAGCATTGAAAATATGCCTTTTGCCCCATTCCTATTTGTATTTGTTTGTTTGTTTTTGAGCCATACCTGGTGACACCCTGGGGTTACTCCTGGCTATGCATTCAGAAATTGCTCCTGATTTGGGGGACCATATGAGATGCAGGGGGAATTGAATTGCAATCTGTCCTAGGCTAGCATAGGCAAGGCAGACGCCTTACCTCATACGCCACCGCTCCAGCCCCTCCTATTTATCTTTTACCTTCAAAAAAACAATCACCAACGCCTAAACTTCCATCCATTTTTCAGGAGAAAATGCAAAGTAAACACAGGAGTATTCAGGAAATCAGATAACCTGATGATTTCCAAGTCCACAATTCTCTTGATCCCAGAACTTGCCTCCTGTTTTTAAAGAAAATTAGAGTTTTACATCCTTCCTTCTTCTGTATAAATGCTCTCTAAAATGAAGGATCATATGCAAATCAAAACAACTATGAGATACTATGTCACACCACAGAGATTGGCACACTGCTGGTGCCATCTAGTCCAACCTTTATGGAAAGCGATATGAAGATTCCTCCAAAAACTGAAAATTGAACTCCCATTCGACCCAGCTATTCCATTCCTAGGGATATACTCTAGGAACACAAGAATACAATACAAAAACCCCTTCCTCACACCTATATTTATTGCAGCACTATTCACAATAGCCAGGCTCTGGAAACAACCAAGATGCCCTTCAACAGATGAATGGCTAAAGAAACTGGTACATATACACAATAGAATATTATGCAGCTGTCAGAATAGATGAAGTCATGAAATTTTCCTATACATGGATGGACATGGAATCTATCATGCTGAGTGAAATAAGTCAGAGGGAGAGAGATAGATACAGAATAGTCTCACTCATCTATGGGTTTTATTTTATTTTATTTTTTTTTTTTTTTTGGTTTTTGGGCCACACCCGGTGACGCTCAGGGGTTACTCCTGGCTATGCGCTCAGAAGTCGCTCCTGGCTTGGGGGACCATATGGGACGCCGGGGGATCGAACCGCGGTCCGTCTCCTAGGCTAGCGCAGGTAAGGCAGGCACCTTACCTCGAGCGCCGCCGCCCGGCATCTATGGGTTTTAAGAAAAATAAAAGTCATTTTTGCAACAATCCTCAGAGACAATGAGAGGAGGGCTGGAACTTCCAGCTCACTTTATGAAGCTCACCATAAAGAGTGGTGAGTGCAGTTATAAAAATAACTACACAGAGAACTACCATAATCATGTGAATGAATGAGGAAACTGGAAAGCCTGTCTGGAATACAGGTGGGGGTGGGGTGAGATGGAGGGAGACTTGGGACATTGGTGGTGGAAATGTTGCACTGGTGAAGGGGGGTGTTCTTTACATGACTGAAACCTAATCACAATCATATTAGTAATCAAGATGTTTAAATAAAGGGAAAAAAAAGAAACATCACTGTCCATGCAAATAGAGGCAAAGTTAAACAAATGGTACAACATTAAACTTCAAAGTTTATGCACCTCAAATGAAATGGTTATTAAAACAAAAAGACTATGGAATGAAAAAACTATTAATCCATAGCCATTAGATAAGGGGTTAATTTCTAAGACACTGTTAGAAATTAGAAAGAAAACAACTGCTAACACCATCTGTAAAAGGGGAGAACATATTAACAGATATTTCATTAAAGAAGAAATAAAAATGGCCAAAAGGCACATGAAAAATGCTTCACCTCACTAATCATCAGAGAGATGCAAATCAAAACAGCAATGACGTATTAACAACACAAGAGACTAGTGTATATTACAAAGAACAAGAATAACCAATGATAGCATGTATGTGGGGAGAAAAACTTCATTCCTTGGTGGTGGTGATGCATATCTGTCCAGCCTTGTTTAAAAACAAAATGGATATTCCTCAAAAAAAAAAAAAAGAAGAATAGAAATTGAGCTTTTATATGATTCAGCAATACTACTCCTAGAGACATGCTATAAGAACCCCAAAACATCATGCAGAAAAGCCCTCTGCATTACAATGCTCATCACAGCACTAGGATCTGGAAACAACCTAAGTGCCAGAGAATAAAAGAATGTATAGCTGTGGTATATCTACTTTTGTAATATTATACAACTATTAGTAAATTTGCTTATCCATGGATGATAAATTGATATGTTGAGTGAAATGTCTCAGAGAGAGAAAGAGAGAGAGAGATAGACATAGTGTAATCTCACTCATTAGTTAAATGTAAGAAAGAAAAGATAGAATGCTATGAATATTCTGAGTCAATAGAGACAAAGGATAGGAAGAGGACCAGTCCATGATAGGAAACTTGCTATAAATAGTATAGTAAGTGCATTTAGGCTACCCCTTCAATAACAATGTGCAAAAAATAGTGTCCAAAACGAAAAGAGAAAGTAGTAATAACTGGGTGTTAAATGGACATTAAGAGCTAATATATGCATAGTACCCATTCATTCACAATAGTGCAAACTACAGTGTCTAGAAGGAAAATAAAAGGAAAGAGAGATATATAGTGAAATTTAAAATTTCTGTCCCAGGGGCAAACAGGTTTGTGATGGGGTGTTTGGGTTGGGAATTGGATGGGAATTGGGCATATTTTTGTTGAGAAATGCCCATGGGTGATCCTAGGTTGTTTACGTTATAAAACTGAAATTCATTCATGAAGAACTTTGTAGTCATGGTGTTAAAATAAAAGGAATAAATAAA
This sequence comes from Suncus etruscus, assembly GCF_024139225.1. NCBI lineage: Eukaryota > Metazoa > Chordata > Mammalia > Eulipotyphla > Soricidae > Suncus > Suncus etruscus. The sequence continues at coordinate 14,908,866 of NC_064866.1, read as the reverse complement.
AAGGAAGTTAAAAGAAAGAAATGAAAAGAAAATGATAGAAAGAAAAAGACAAAGAGAGAAAAAGAATAGAATGTAAATTAAAAAAAAAATAATGTTTTCCACTTGGCTATGCTCAGCAATTACTCCTGGGTCAAATTTAGGGATTTTTTTCCAGATAGATTGCAGGATATTATATTTGGTGCCAGGAATTGAATCTTGGTAAACTGTGCACAAAGCAAGGCGAGTAGTTTATCTGCTAGACTCTCCAGCTCATAATAACTCAAATTTCATTACTAGAACCATGTAATTAATTACTGGAACCTGGCTACATCTCCCCAAGTTCCACCATCAATAATGCCTGTTTGAATATTATGATGAGTGTTGTGCAGCCCTCTAACTGTAATATTTGTGTCATAGTATCAGTAAAAATGATTATTGATTTTACTCTTAAAATGGTTAGAATATGTTTTCTCCCATGCATATTAAATTATCATAAAGTTAAAAAATAAATGTTTTCTGAACTTCTTTAAAAGTCAACTAGATTATCAACAAATTCCAAGGTGAGAGTTAACTGATTTGTCTGGTACAATTCCTTTAATAAAGTTTATGCCTAATGAATATTGTTGTTATTGTGATAAGTCTGAGACCTATCTTTCAAAATAATAAAGGTAAACAATATTTCCAGCATGTTAGAAGCAATAGTTTTAGGAAGAGATGTTAGAGATCAAAGCAAATCTTAAACCTTCAGACAACCTTCTTAGAATATATCATAGTACATTATGACGAGACAAAGTAACTTCTAGAACTGATTTTTCCTCTGTTGCTTTAACAATAGTCTTTAATCATGTAGAAAAAAATATGTTAAAATGTCCTAATATTGAGTAACAACTGTGCTGCATATTCTGCTAACACAAGAATTGAAAAAATTAAAATATCAAACAATTTTACATTAAATTTGTGTCGGAAAAATGCCTGGTCAATGTAGGATATGATGTTAAATCATAAACACTAGTTAAGTTTTTTAGATAAAAGACCAGCACATTAATTTTAGTGGCTTAAACACAGTTAAATTGACTGTGTGGTAAAGAATATATATTTTTCTCATTAAGAAATATGAACAGATGGGGCCGGCGAGGTGGCGCTAGAGGTAAGGTATCTGCCTTGCAAGTGCTAGCCAAGGACCATGGTTCGATCCCCAGGCGTCCCATATGGTCTCCCCAAGCCAGGGGCAAATTCTGAGCGCTTAGCCAGGAATAACCCCTGAGCATCAAATGGGTGTGGCCTGAAAAACAAAACAAAACAAAACAAAAACAAAAAAATGTGAACAGATGGGGGCATTGGTGATGGGAATGTTAAATTGGCAAAGGAGGGTATTCTTTTAATGAATGTAATCCAACTACAATCATGTGTGTAATCACAGTGTTTAAATAAAGATATTATTTAAAAAAAGAAATATGAACAGGTTAACTTTATTCACTATTGTAATTACACTGGCTGCTGTATTATAATCATAGGGCATCATACATAGGGTATATCTTAAAAATCACAAAAGCTCCTTCATATTCTATGTATATGTCTCAGAGATTTGTTTTTAGGGATTTGTTTTCATTTGTTTTCGTGTATGAAAGTAGACACTAGCTTATGTTTTATTTCTAAACTTATGCTGATGTCCTCTACCTATAACGTTATGATGTGCTCTGAGGCTCCTTTATTTGATTCTGTTAAAAATTGTTTCTAAAAAAAAGATCAGTAGTTTTGCACTCACTCTTTTATCTTTGAAAACATTAGTATTCTTAAAGATGGTATTCCAAACATTTAGATATATTGATGATATCATTTTTGCAAAAGATAAAATTTAGTGACTATGTGAAGAATGCAGAGAAAACTAATGAAATACACATGAAATCACTGCTGTGTAAGACTAACCCTTTACAAAGAACTATCCATGGAAGTAAATTATGATTTTTTCAATCAAAGAAGGATGCAGTTTTCAGTAATTCTGGCTTAAATGGCACAATACATCCAAGAAGGAAAGCCTTCGGGCCTATTTTAGATTTATTCAAAACTATATTCAATCTCAAAAGACAAAGCAACAATTTCTATAAAGTTCTAAGGGAATGAGCAGCCTGAAATATTAGTCAGATAAGATGTACAAATGATATGGCAACTAAAAAATAGATCTCAGACATACTCTTTGAGTACTCCTTATACTAAGACAAACAAGACCAGAATTCTCATATTTTTCATCTATATCTAATGAACACTTTCATTGACTATTATACAAAAAATATTTTAATAAAACCTACTTCCTCAAATCCTGGCATCCCATATGGTCCCCCGAGCCTGCCAGGAGGGATTTCTGAGCATAGAGCCAAGAGTAATTCCTGAGTGCTGCCGTGTGTGACTCAAAAACCAAAAAAAAACAAAAACAAAAACAAAAACAAAACCCTACTTCCTAAAGTAATTATGGTTGTAACTAAAAGGTAAACATTGTAATGATATAAAGCTATATATATGTAATATTATAATAATATGATACTAAAATTGTATAGGTGGATATGGAATTTGGAGACAAGTATAAAATACTAATATTCTTAATTCTCATAGAACATATTAACTGGTAGGCTAAAATTTTAGAACAAAACAGCAAGTCAAATGTAATGTTTAATACCAGATGACTTTTCTCATCTGTGGTATATATAAACAAATGCAAAGCAAGGGAATAAACAGTTTCACATGGTTACAAACCCCAAATCCCTCACTCCTTTCCTTTTTTCTTTTGAGTTTACCATTATTTGATAGTTTCTATTCCCTTGTCTTATAACTCCACATACACAAATAAATGAGAACACTCATTATTTATCTCTTTTCCTCTGATTCTCTTAGCATAATATCCTTCAGTTTCATCCATGTTACAAATAAGTGATTTCATCTTTGATAATTACTAGCAAGTATATAAATGTATATGATTTGCACATATGTACAGATATATACATATATGTATGCTTATATTGTATATGCATATATGTATGGGTTTGGATGTATATTATCATTACCTCTTGATGAACTTATCTTCATTGGATAGTAGGATTGTTTCCATATTGAAGAAATTGTACTAATCACTGTAATGGGCTTAGGTATGTATATCATTATACATTTTAGATTTTGTGTTTTGGGGGCTAGTGTCAAGAAGTGGAATTACTAAGACTTATGTGAGTTCTATTCTAAGCTTTAGATGAAGTCTTCATATTTTGTCTATGTGGGGATGAAGCAGAAACATTTCAACAAGGTAGTGAAGGTACCACGTCCCATTCAACATTGGCCGCGTCCCATGATATTAAAATTCATTGATGTAAGGTTTCCCTGAAAAGTGATAATGAACACTTTCTTATACACTTACTGGCCTTTTTTATATCCCTTTCATAGAGGTGTCTGCTTATTGTTTCATCCCCATGTTTTTTGGATAGGGTTAATTGGTTTCATTGTCTCTGAGATTTATATTTTATATATACTGGATATTAGATCTTTATCGATATATTCTGAACAGATATCTATTCAGCGGTGTGACTTTTGCATTTTAGTTGGCATTTATTTTTATAAAAACTTATCTTTATATACTCCTATTTGTTCACATTTGATTTTGTTATTTTTGAAATGAAATGGAAATTCATTAAAAAATATTCTTTAGGGACTTGTGCTGTAGCACAGTGGGTAGGGTATTTGCCTTTCATGTGGCTGATTCAGGTTGAATCTCAGCATCATATATGGTGTTCTGAGCCTGCCAAAAAATAAATGTTAATTTCTTCTGCTTGGTCAAAGTTTACATAACATTTTATGTGGTTCAAAAAGTAGCATTTCCTTTTTCCTCTTAGACATTTTATTTTCATTATATGTCAAAATTACTTTCACCTTTATGTGGCCAAAATTATTAGTATTAATAATATTTTGCTTTATTTATTTTGGTTTCAAGATTTCTTGCATTTTTTGTAAATTTTCAAAGTGAGTCTTCTGTCTTTTTTGAAAGTCGTTGTGATTTCTACAAATAATGCACTCTGAATTGCTTTGACTATTGAATTAAACTTCTAATAATATTTTTAGGTTCAGGATCACAATATACAGTTTTTAAATAAATGCATTTTTATGAATTGAATTGATATGCTCTTGACTATTTCATTTAAATTTTTTGGTTACTAAGATAAAGAATGACAATTGCATTTTTGTATAGTGACTTTGTATTTGTGACTACCAAATTTTGATGTGGATTTTATTTTCCATTTTATATAGATTATCATATCATCTGATACTAAGAAATGATACAGAATATCTTTCCTTTCTGTGATTTATGAATTTTATTTCTTTCTCTTGCCTTAGACAACTGGCTAAGACATTCTGCAAAATAGTGAGATGAAATGATAACAGAAATATTTGTCATGGTTCTATCCTTAGAAATCACCCTTAATATTTTACTATCAAAATACTGTTGATTATAATATTTTGCTATATATTTTAAAACTAATTTAATAAATTACATTTTATTTAAATTGACACGAAATGCTATTTCCTTCTTTAAATGAAATAATCATATTATTTCATGAAAAATTATATTTCTAGGGGCTGGAACAGTGACACTGTTGTAGGGCATTTGCCTTGCACGTGGCTGACCTAGGATGAACCTGAGTTCGATTCCCAGCATCCCTAATGGTCTCCCAAGCCAGGAGTGATCTCTGAGTGCATAGTCAAGAGTAACCCCTGAGCGTCACCAGTTGTGACCCCAAACTTCAAAACAACAAAATTGTACTTCTTATTTTTAAAGGGTTAATGTAGCTTGCATTAAAAGAAATTTCACTTTTTCATTGATATATTCATTTTATATAAAATTAAAAGTAAATGCACTATATCTGAGATTTTTATAAATATACTCAAAAATAAATTCCAAAATTTTCTTTTCATGTACTACAGTTATTTGAAGTTAGGTGCTTGGTATATATAGTTGCTTCTATTTCTATAAAATATTTTTCAAGTGTATAAAAGGCTTTTTAAAAATAGTTATGATAGGGGCTGGAGCAGTGGCGCTAGTGGTAAAGCATCTGCCTTGCAAGTGTTAGCCTCGGACAGACCACAGTGTGATCCCCCAGCGTCTCATATGGTCCCCCCAAGCCAGGAGCGATTTCTGAGCACATAGCCAGGAGTAACCCCTGAGTGTCAAACGGGTGTGCCCACCCAAAAATTAGCCATGATATCTCAAAGAAGCCATATTGGTCTCTGTCTTCTGCTCCATTTTACCAATCAAGTTTTCAGTACATTTCTAGTTTGAGTGAAGTATTGAAGTATTATTCTTATTGAGTGAAGTATTATACTTATTTGAAATATTTTCCTTAAATAGATTTAGTACTGTAATATGATGTATAACTTCAACCTTCAAACATAATTTAGAACATTCATAATGAAAGGTCAAAGAATTTTCTCATAATGTTTGCTCTTCTATATCTTTTTCTTTTCTGATACCATAGGGTTCATTTTTGCATAAAATCTTTTCTTTTTAAATGTTAATTTTGATATAGTGCATTTCTTTTGATTTTCAATGGTGTGCACCCAAAATAACATTATAATGGGAACTTTCATACCAAATGCATTATTTGTTTAGCCCATTTTTTAAAATTTCTTTTGGATCTTTTTTTTTTTTTTTTTTGCCACACCTTTAGCCAAAGGCCTGCCTCTGTTCAGGGATTATTCTTGGCAGGGCTCTGGGGACCACAGATAGTATGGGGGTTGAACACAGTAGTATTACCTGCTATACTATTTTTCTAGAATCCCCCAATACACTATTAATTAAAATAAAAAAGTAAGAAACTTTGATGCATTACATTTGTAATTGCTCACAACTAACCTGGGTTTTGTGTTTTCTCCTTTCTTTCTTTCTTTCTTTCTTTCTTTCTTTCTTTCTTTCTTTCTTTCTTTCTTTCTTTCTTTCTTTCTTTCTTTCTTTCTTTCTTTCTTTCTTTCTTTCTTTCTTTCTTTCTTTCTCTCTCTCTCTCTCTCTCTCTCTCTCTCTCCTTCCTTCCTTCCTTCCTTCCTTCCTTCCTTCCTTCCTTCCTTCCTTCCTTCCTTCCTTCCTTCCTTCCTTCCTTCCTTCCTTCCTTCCTTCCTTCCTTCCTTCCTTCCTTCCTTCCTTCCTTTCTTGCTTTCTTTCTGTCTGCTTTCTTCTTGCTTTCTTTCTTAATTTCTTTTTTTGTTTGTTTTTTGGGGGGCCACACCCACCCGGTAAAGCTTAGGCTTTATACTCCTGGCTTCTGCTCAGAAATTGCCCCTGGCAGGCCCGGAGAGATAGATAGCACAGCAGTGTTTGCCTTGCAAGCAGCCAATTCAGGACCAAAGGTGGTTGGTAGACAGGGGGAATCCAAGGGGGAATCCAATCGCATCCGTCCTAGTTCTACCACTTGCAAGGCAAACGCCCTACTGCTTGAGTCACCTCTCCCCTTTCTCTAGAGAAGCCCACATTTTACTTGGGCTCATTAACTTTCTTTCTTTCTTTCTTTCTTTCTTTTCTTTTCTTTTCTTTTCTTTTCTTTTCTTTTTTTTTTTTTTTTTTTTTTTTTTTTTTTTTTTTTTTGATTTTGGGCCACACCTGGCGGTGCTCAGGGGTTACTCCTGGATATCTGCTCAGAAATAGCTCCTGGCAGGCACGGGGAACCATATGGGACACAGGATTCAAACCAACCACCTTTGGTCCTGGATTGGCTGCTTGCAAGGCAAACGCCGCTGTGCTATCTCTCCGGGCCCACTTTCTTTCTTTTCTATTAATAAATTTTTCAGCTTAAAAGAATAATAATTGAGGAACTCTTTTAAGCCATGCTTTAGGATGATTCTGCTTGTGACATAAAAAAATGTGTTGATTTTTTCATTTATCCTTCACTACTATATTTGAGGGGTACAACTTAATGGGTTGATAATAGCCTTTCCCCTTAGCACTTAAAACTATGATGCTAATTCTGTTTGTCTCAGAAAAGTTCTGAGAGGAATTTATTTGTACTCAAAGTATTTTTACTCTAACACCGTTTTTACTTGTAATATGTCATTTTTCTCTATTTTCTGCCTTTTGTTTTCAGAATGTTGTGGTGCAGGTATTTCGTTATATATGTCTTGATATAGGTATTTTTGAGCTTGTTAGCTTATTTAGGGATCATCGTGTTTAGATTCAAGACACAGGGAAAATTCCATTATGTATATGACTCTTGCCTAATGTGCAAAAATAGCTGCCATTATTTCTTTAAGTACAGTTTCAAATCTATTATTTTTCCTTTTTTTCCCAGACTCTGTTGAAATGTAGTTTAGGTCTTCAGCTATAGCTGCCCAGATCCTTGAATTTAAATGTGTTATTTTTATAGTCTATTTTACTGTTATTTAGTTGAGTAATTTCTGTATTGTTCTACTTGTATTCTCAGATACTTTTTTTTAACCCCCTTATTTTTTACTGACAAGGCTTTCCTTGGAGCTTCTCATTCTGAACATTTTATATTTCAATTCAATAAAATTTATATTTTGTTACTCTATAGCTTCTACTTATTTGTGGAACTTTATTGAAGTTTGTATGTTGTGTGTGTTTTTTTTCTGGTTTCAACTATGTTTGAAAATCTGTTTCTAATTTCAAATATTCACTGCAGCATTTTTTTATTTTTTAAATTAAACACCTTGATTACAAACATGATTGTGGTTGGGTTTCAGTCAGTAAAGAACACCCCCCTTCACCAGTGCAACATTCCCATCACCAATGTCCCAAATCTTCCTCCTCCCCACCCCACCCCCGCCTGTACTCTAGACAGGCTTTCTATTTTCCTCATTCATTCACATTGTTATGATAGTTCTCAATGTAGTTATTTCTCTAACTGCAGTCATCACTCTTTGTGGTGAGCTTCATGTAATGAGTTGGAACTTCCAGCCCTCCTCTCGTTTGTCTCTGAAAATTATTGCAAGAAATCTTTCATTTTTCTTAAAACCCAAAAATGAGTTGAGACTATTCTGCATCTATCTCCCTCCCTCTAACTTATTTCACTCAGCATAATAGATTCCATGTACATCCACATATAGAAAAATTTCACTGCAGCATTTTTAAAAAAGTAAACTGGCTGCTTTAAATTCTTGTCAAATATTCCTAATATTTTTGTTATTTTATTGTTTAAATCTGTTGAACACTTTTACACAAACAGCTGAAAATATCTGGGATTATGTGAGACTTTTGATGGAAACATAATTTTGTATTTTGTATGTTTTTATATATTAATATGTTATATTAGAGATATTATATTATATTTATTATAATTATATTATATTACTATGTTATGCTAGTTATGTTGTTATGTTATGTTATAGATCACATTTTTATTTATTATATTTATTTTATCATATTTTTATTGATCTCACTTTTTCTGTTTTAGCTGGTGTCTGAATACTTCTGCAGTGAATGCCAAGGGTGAAGTGTACTATTGTCTCAATATAGCTTAGTGGACCTAGAAGTTTATTCTGATTGACTTCATACAGGAATGGAGAAGTAGGGCTGGTAGGAGTAAGCAAACCAATTTCATTTTTCTGCCTTAACTCTGATTTAAAGTAAAAGTCTCTAGGTCTCTTCTGATACCTTCCAAGGGCCACAGATCACTTCAATATTTCTAGGACTTAGTTATAATTCAGTCCCCTATTTTATCTTTTTTTTTTTTTTTTTTAGTTTTGTGGGCCACACCCAGTAATGCTCAAGGGTTACTGCTGACTCTGTGTTCAGAAATCGCTCCTGACTCGGGGGGCAATATGGGACACTGGGAATCCAACCCAGGTTTGTCCTCTGCACTATCTCTCTGGTCCCCTATTTTATCTTTTCTGATACAGTCACATATAGGGTGTTGGAGCACTTTGCTATACATTGTTTTCCATTCAATTTTACTGCTATGTACAGAGTTGTCAGAAAAATTCCCCACTGGGTTTGCTGACTAAAATGGATGCTCACTGTCTTACTAGTCTGCTTTTATGATTTGTGGCAAGAGAGAACATGCTTTGCTGGGAATTGTTGATTTTTGTTGTTTGTTTGTTTTATTTATGTTCATTATTATTTGTTGAATGTTGGCTTCATCAGCTCCAAATTGAGGACATAGGAGACATAAAGAAAAACCAAAGGCATTTACCAGTGTGCAGCTATTTAGATACTAAACTATTCAATGTACTTACTACTATCCAGATCTTAAATTTGTGGTCCACTATACTCATTTTTTGTCACCATTCTGAGACTTATGCTTTATTTTTTTTCCTTGCTTAATTTTGTACATATTAAGTAATATTCAGGTGCTATCCAAAGTGATGGGGATCATAAGGTTCCAGAACAAAACTCTGGCCACCTATATGCAACACAGGCTCTCTCTAATTTCTTAGATATCTGTCCAGTGCTGTTTGTTTGTTTGTTTGTTTGTTTGTTTTGGGCCACACCCAGTGACACTCAGTGGTTATTCCTGGCTCTGCACTCAGAAATCGCTCCTAGTTTGGAAGACCAGATGGGACGCTGGGGATTGGGACGCTGGGGATTGAACCGCAGTCCGTCCTAGGTTAGCATGGGCAAGGCAAATGCCCTACCACTTGTGCCACCGATCTGACCCCTGGTGCTGTTTATTTTTATTTCTTTGATATCATGCTCAGAAATTGAACTTGAACTCAGCAAGATGAATAATAAAAAACACATATATTTTATTTCCCCAGAAGTTGAATCAATTAACTTTTAACTTCAGGATTTTATATTTTCTAGTTCTGTAATGTTCATTTTGTTCTCAAAGTGTCTATTTTGTTACACTTAAAAAATTTACTCTTTTTTCAAATTCTTCAACTATCCCAAAAATTTATGTGGGAAATATTTATATTTATTTGTACATTCTAACATATTTATCCTTGCATATCTCTTATTTTATTTCAGACATAATAAATAAAATAATCTTATAAATATGAGATACCTTTTTTAAAATAAACCCTTATAGGAATTCAGCAGGTATGGAGCAGGTATAAGAAAAGTGGAGTTAGGTTAGAGTGAATGCACAGCGCATCATGCTGTATGTGGCCAACCTGGGTTTCACTCCTAGCACTACATGTGACTGTGATCCTTCCCAAGCACTACCAGGGATCATCCGTGGTCAGGAGTAAGCCCTGAGTATTGCAAGATTTGACCCCAAATCTATAACACATAAACAAACAAACCCAATCCACAATACATATTTGCATGCCTAATAAACTGCAGAACTTTGAGTAGAAAAATGTTTGGCATTTTTTCAGTTAAATCAAAGAAGTTATTTTAAAAGATAATTTAAAGTAAAATTTAAGTATAGAGGAAGAAATACCAATAACATCCTCTAATGAATGAAAACAAAATCCATTTTAATTAAATTAATCTGACTTCAGCTCTGTTGTTTATAATAAAATTTCTAGCAATAAAATTTCAAATATATTTAAATTGATACCAGATTTTAGTGAAGTTATAGCTAATATTTATGAACATATCTACCAACTATAGGTATTGTCCATAATTTTGTCACTAAAACATTTAATTAATTCTCTGTGACATGTAAATACTAGTATTTGAACCCACAAGATGCAGCTGGAGTTTGCTTCTGTTTTATAAGATTTTTGACAGTGATGATATGATGTTAAGAATAAAACTTCATAATATTTAGTTAATGTAAAATTTGTTTTATGCTTCCCAATAACAGATGTTATTAAATGTGTCATATGCAGTTTTTGATTTTTTATGGGATCATTTCAAAGCCCATTTGAAATATCTTCTGGATCTACTCTATACATTGTTTTCTCATTTTTTAGTCACTTAACTTTTTCAATTGCACTATCTTCTTTTTATTATTTTGTTTAGAACACAATTGTAATATGTCTATAATAAATATTTTGTCATTCTTACTTAGACTTTTACTACATGTGAAAAGCATAACAAGGTAAACAATAATTTTTATAAAGAAGAATTGATTCATAATTTATAATGAGGTCAGTAACTAACAATTTAAAACAGTTATTACACTGAATAAGCACCATTGGGTAATTTTTATTTTATCAATGGAACTATAAAGAGACCCACCTCAAAATTTAAAACACATCTTATCATGATTTTTATTTTCCTCTGAATATGGGATGTCAAATTTAATTTTTATCAACCCTATATGCAAGAATTAAATATAATAAATTTTCTTATATTATTATTCAAACCCAAATACATTGAAATCACATAAACATAGCCTCGAATTATTGTTGTATTTGACTTCCTAGGGAACATTTTTTTTTGCTGCTAATAATGCAAACTGCTACTGATTTATAGCTTCAAATATTTTAGATAATACCAATAACTTTGGGGTCAGTATGCCTGCAGAGTATAGCATTATTAATAAGTCAAAATGATTTCATGTCTTTTCTTAGAAGAATCAAAAAGGGCAAAGGATTTATAGATGATTCATTTTATGTGCCACTGTTGTGTACAATAGTGTCATCATGTATTAAAACCAGCAGTAGTTTAAAATAATTTTAATCATAGTATATCCTCCTCTTTTTATCTCCTTATAGCCCTATAAAATATTTAAAAATCTAAATATATTTTATATAACTTAGAAAGTCCTATCATTACAAGAATTTTTTAAACTGTTTTTTATTAATCTTGGTCTGCTTCTTTAGGGGGGCATACCCAGCTTTGCTCAGAATTACTCTTGGCTTTGCTCTTTGGAATCACTCTTTTTTTGTTTTTGTTTTTTGTTTTGTTTTTGTTTTTTTGGGCCACACACAGTGACACTCAGGGGTTATTCCTGATTATGTGCTTAGAAATTGCTCCTGGCTTGGGGGACCATATGGGACTTCGGGGATTGAGCCCAGGTCCTGGGTCAGCTGTGTGCAAGGAAAAAGCCCTACTGCTGTGCTATTGCTCTGGCCTCCAGGAATCACTCAGTGCTGGATTCAAACCCAGGTTTGCCCCGTGCAAGGCAAATGTCCTCCCTATCTGCTGTATTATTGTATTGCTCTGGCCCCTCATTACAAGATTTTAATCAGTTCATAGCCAAAAAAAACCTAAAATGCCATTTCTCACATATAATGACTTTCTTACTAAATTGAACAACTAGAGACTCTTACATCTATTGAAATAAAAGCATTCAAAAGGCAGTTTTTTCTTTAATATAAATAACCCACACTGAAGAGACTTATTTGCCTCATTTTTTTTGAAAGTAGTTTGTATGTGTAATTTTATTCAAGAAAAAGCTTACATTTCACATTGTGATTCATTCTCATATCAGAAATTCAATAAAAGCCCCATAGCCAAGGAGATAGACTTACAACAAAGGAGCAAAGCGTTCTAAGCTTAAATTGAAACATGTCAGGGTAGACCAAATGCCCTTTCATCACCTTTCAGTAAGCCAGATTTGCTTTCCCAATAAGGTTGTTTTAAAAGAAAAGGAATGTAGGCCCTCATCTATGGCTGTCTCCATAGGAAAGTAAGGTATTTATTCATTCACTGAATCTAAAGTCATTTGTTTATCTCTCTCTCTTAATATTTAGGCAACAAATATTTATGAAATCACTGTCAGGCACAATGATAAAGTAAGATATCAGAGGATTTTATTTCAAGGTTCTATGGCCTATTGAAGATATAAATAATAACAGCATCAATAATATCTAAAAACCACTGGCAACCCATAAGCTGACTTCTAAGTGGTCAGCTTCTTGGTGATGAATGGGAGGTTAAAAGAAAATCAGATTTCACAGAAAAACCTTCCTAGAGATATTGTTGTACTCATTTTAATATCTTCATTCCCTAGCCTGGTGCCGAGTACATCGCAGAAAATTGCAATTGATATAATTCTGGCAGTTTTCTTCCTCACAGTTTTCTCTAAAAGCCCTCCCATGTAATTCTCCAACCTTGACCAATGTTCTAAATATAAAAATATGCTACCCCTGCTGTGTCAATCAAAATACTACATTCACTGCTTTTTTGTGTGAAAAAGCTTATGACCCAAACTGAAAATCTGATACTAATTTGTACTATTTTAATCTTAAGAAGGAAGTAGAAAATCTTTTCTTTCATGTTCTTTAGCCCATACTCAGCATCCAGTCTTGTGCTAAGCATTTATTGGATTCTCAATTTAAAAAAAATACATAATTGTTACTTTTTTTGTGATTCGTATGAAATTTCCAGTTTTTAGGCTTCATAAAAATGTAGAAAAAACATCAAAATATAAAAAAATATTAGAAAGAATTCCATAGATCTGTTATCCAAGCATGCTATTGCTAATATCATTTGACTTATTGCCATCAACTCTAAGAGCTTTTACTTAACTATTTAAAGTGTTTGTATCCAGAGCACCCCAACAATTTTTCAATAGATACTTATTAAATGTTTGATTATTAATAAATGGATTATTAAATGAACAAATTAATCAGATCACTGCACTAGATGCAGTAAGCTTTCAACAAGAAGATGTGCCACATTGCATATAGGATATGGCATTGGGTCTCTTTATTTTCTACATATTTTGACTTCTTTCACATTGCAGGAGTTATAAAGCAATAACTATTTCCAAAACTTTCTGAAAAGACTCGTTTGTAAATTGGGTTCTGCTATGAATGATACACCAATATAGGAGATTTCAAAGGACATAGTCTGATTGGACATACTGTTGCTTCTGTCTGCTCCTGTGATTATGGTGGCAAGTAATATATGCACAGAATATCCAAGTCTAGCCAGAAGCTAACTAGGTTTGAGCAAGAGTTATGCAAATAGCAGGGGTAGTAGCAACTCTATTCATTTGATTCGTAGGTGAAAGTGTCATTTCCTTAAAATTTATAATGTGATTGAGTTCTGAGGAATTCCTCCCCTCTTGTCCTTTTCACACTGTTGCAACATTATTTTGGTACAATAATGAATAACTTCCTGCCACCTGCACCCAGGCTTTACTAATAATGCATGTAAAATGCAGAGAACAGTAAGTGGTTAGGTGAAGTATGAATCTGTGATCCTCAAATCAATTGGAGGGTGACTTCGTTTTCAGACATTTGGTTTCTTTTCTACATAACTTGGGGAGGTCTGCTTCAGCATCAATCATTCACTGAGAAGTCAATGAAACTGCTGTATATTCTATAATGCAAGGGATACACAACTACACATCAAAATTTTATAGGGTTAAATATCAGTATAGTAAGACTGAAAAATTCTGGAATAAAGTAGATCTCAACAAGCCATAATGAAAGGTATAGCTCTGTAGTATAAGAAAGGGACAAATCAGTCACATGTGATATTTGAAGATTTAAATAGATATCTTGCTACAGCATTTAATTTGTCTTTTATTAAGTTCAATAGTCTTAGTCTCCAAATTCTGAATTTTAATATATGAAACTTTAAAGATTTGCTTGATTATGAAACAAGCAGAAGTAGAGAGGAACTTCTAGAATTTATTTGGTTTTAAGACCAACAACAGTCCTTGGCTGTACTCAGATTGCTTATAAGCATTACAGGCTCCAAAGTAATTATTGCATCGGCAGAAATGTTTCCACTCTGGAAGACTCAGAGGGTGAGTTCAAACATGCTATCACTTCGGAAGTTGTTCCGAACTGCTATTACACATCAATTAAACTATTTATGGAAGAACATTCATTTAACTCATCACATTGATAGAATGATTTGAAAAATTAAATGGTATATTGCACTCGAATCACCATAGTAGCAAAGAAGACAAGCATAATTTGTCTCGTGTATATTTATTTCAGACTAGTGTTTTTTTCTGAACATATATGAGCACATCTTGAAGGGATTTGAGACTCTCCTGATTGTTTACCGTGAAATTATTCAAGGGTTAAAAGAGAGCATCTATTTAATAATATACAATCTCTAATTCTAAAAAAATAAAAGTGAAATGCAAAATGATGCCAACACAATGAGAGACAGGACAGCTGGGATCAAGAGATTTAAGAAGCTACAAATAAAGAGTACCCCCCGAAAAGCGTGTCAAAAGTGAACTTTTAAATATTCATTTAAATGACTGAGTTCCAGGGCTTTGTGTTGTGCAGATGGCTCAGGGACTCAGGGAAAACAAAGCAACAATTTCTGCATACTTGCAACCACTCAGCCATAATAGCCAGAGGCCCCAAACTCCAGGGTTTTAAGAAAATCCCTTTACTGCCAAGTTCCATTGGATCTTGGAATCCCCATTATAATAATAATGATAAAAGATGATAGGAAGTGTGGATTCATAGAGCAACATATAGATACTGATATCATTGGGGAATGAGCTTTTTAATGCTATTTTCACCTTTATTTATGATGATAAACTGAGTCATAAGATGTGCATATGAAAATGTGTTAGTTTGACCAAAATTTTTAAATTAAGAAAATAAAGAAAATTTAAAGAGTGCACACTGTCATTATGCAGTAATTGTTAACTGATTTGGGGGTATGGTGTGAGATATTAGATTTAAGAAGTGATCTATTTGTTAGACACAGAAGTCTGACCTCATCACACAAAACTCATTCTCTGCATAATGACTTCGAGAAAATAAAGTGCCAAACAACATCATTTTTTTCAGCTTCCTGTCTTTGGAGAGATAATACTCATAAAGTAGAATTTCTAAAAAGTATTAAAATGAGTCTACCAACCCTAAAAATGACACAAAATGAAACTCAAAAATTTTTATAACAAGGGAAACATTCGATATTTCAAAGTTATATTCTTTAACATATAGTTTTGGTTTTGAATTCAAACTTGGAAATATTCAGGGGTTACTCCTGATCTTCCACTAAGGAATCATCATTGTAGTTACTATGGGAACCATCTGGGATGCTAAGGCTATGAGCAAGGCCAGCACCTTACCTGCTGTACTATCTCTCTGGCCCAGATATTTCAGTGATAAAACAGGGTTTCTTTTCTGTGCTTTCTTGAATGTCTACTAGCAAACTATACTGGTAGGTGTTTCAGAAATGTGAGAAATTAGAGGAATTACTTGTGAAAAGGCTAATAGACAAGATAAAAAAATAAAATTAGAGGCAATTTAATGAATGATAATATCTAAAAAGGAGTTTCAAGCAAAACTTTAAAGAACTTATTACAAAGAACTGCACGATACCAGTATTTCTTTGATGTAATATTAAAATGTAATTAAGGTGACTGGACTGATAGAATTCAGCTGATCTGAGTTCAATCCCAGACATCTTGTATGGAACTCTAAGCACCACCAGGAGTGATTTCTTATTCAAAGCCAGAAATAACCCCTGAGTACTGCTATGTGTAATCCAAAAACAAAAATAAAGGTTAAAATAAAAATTAAGCAAAAATGGGCCAGAGATATTACTATAGATAAGGCACTTACCATGCATGGTGATCAGATTAGATCCATTATGCTCCATGTTCCCCAAAGCTCTACCATGAATAAATCCTAAGCACACATAAGCTCTGAGCATCACAGTGTTGCCCAAAACAAAACAAACAGTTTTGAAAAACTGAAAGAAATCGAATGGGCAGAATTCAAGGAACCTTTAAGAAAAAGTAATGTTGAAAATATACATACAAAAATAAATATGAAGTTTGATTTATTTATATTACATAGGGGTTCTCTTCCTGACTCAGTGGGACCCCAATGATTCTGTTGTCACTTCTGTAGAATTTCCCTCCAATTTGTATTGTCATCTGCTTGTTTATTTTGAGGATTTTTGTCCATTTTCTGTTTGTTTATTTTGACTCTTCCATCTTCTACTGTTGTCTGGTAGTTTTATCAGCTTATCTTTCAGATCAGTGATTCTTTTCTCAGCAGCTGTTAACACTGTTGGTGTGACATTCTAGTGACTTTTTCATGTCACCTATCATGTTTTTCAGTTTCATAATTTCTTTTTGAAGTTTTCTTATTTCTACTCTCAGATCCTCTTGAGTCTTATTGGCTGTCCATTCTATGGGTTCTTTGAGTTCCTTGAACATCTTCAACATTTCCTCTCTAACTATCTATCAGAAAGAAGATATAAATGATAGAGATAGATAAATAGATTAGATAGATAGATAGATAGATAGATAGATGATAGATAGATAGATAGATAGATAGATAGATAGATAGATAGATAGATAGATAGATAGATAGATAAAAGATAGGTAGGTTCCTGATACTAGTGCGTCTTCAGAACTACCATATTTATGCACTAATTGAGGTGAGATTTTGTTTTGCTTTCCCATTGTGACCTTTGCAGTCTAGTCTTGTTTATTTTTTATATATATATTGTGGTGGTACTCCTTGACTATATAATAAATGCATGACTGAGAAGCAAAGCAGAGCAGCCAGGTTCTTCTTGAGTCACAATGACCTGAGGTAAAAATGGCCCTTCTGAGTCACAAAAAAGGACTCAGTCTGTCAGGCACAGTTTGTACGGACTTTGTGTCTGGTCAAATTCTAGTTGGGGTGACTGGGAGATTCCTCCCCTTGCCCTGTTGCTTGTCTTTCCCTCCGGGCTTACTGACCTGGGGATGAAAATAGCTTTTCTGAGTCACAAAGAAGACACTGCTGCTGGTCTGTCTGCCTCAATTTCTTGAAAACTATATCTGGTTTAATTATAGCTAATGTTACAGTTAAGGATATTATAAAAATATGTTCAGTGTGTTAAATAAGAGATACAGACTTCTAGACTTACAGTTTATTTTAGGAACTGTTGATTAAGACCTTAATCCTGAAACTGAGAGAGTGAAGGCTCAAAGAATTGAATCTCTACAAGGATATGCTGGAAAATGATGATTCAATATAGTAGTCAAGAATAAATAAATCTGTGCTATGAAATGTCCACCTTCACTGTTGTTTATCTGGCATTTTTCAGTGTAATCTGTGTATTCTTAACAGGGAGACAAGAAGATTGTTGCAATTACTTCCTTTGGTAAATGTTTAAATAAACACAAATCTTAGAGAATGTAAATAACATCACTGAGAATAAAGCTTGGAAGATAAAAGATAATAAAAAATGTTTTACTCATGTGAAAGATAGTATTAAAATATTATTTTATTCTTTATTTTTATGGGAATAAACCTATAATCCCATTCACGATCTCTAACACTGAGATACTTTGATAGCCCCTCAGATAAATTTTCTTAAAAAATTGAAATAAGGGGCCGGAGAGATAGCATGGAGGTAAGGCGTTTGCCTTTCATGCAGGAGGTCATCGGTTCGAATCCCGGCATCCCATATGGTCCCCCGTGCCTGCCAGGAACAATTTCTGAGCCTGGAGCCAGGAATAATCTCTGAGCACTGCCGGGTGTGACCCAAAAACCACACAAAAAAAAATTGAAATAACTTCAAAAAATAAACATCAAGTTTCACATATTTCTGGATCAGAATTCTGAGAATATAAACTGACAAACCTGTTTTAGAAGTGAAAGCCATCAAGATAACAAAATGTATGGTTTAATTATATATATTTTGATTTAATAATAGTCTT
This sequence comes from Suncus etruscus, assembly GCF_024139225.1. Lineage (NCBI taxonomy): Eukaryota > Metazoa > Chordata > Mammalia > Eulipotyphla > Soricidae > Suncus > Suncus etruscus. The sequence goes on along the minus strand of NC_064866.1, from coordinate 14,890,417 downwards.
ATTTTAGTGTGTGTGTGTGTGTGTGTGTGTGTGTGGTCTGATACACCGGTGTAACACAGGATTTATATATTGGCTCTACATTCACAGATTACTGCTGGCTAGTTCTGTCAAAAATTAAGAGGTGCTTTCAGTTGCATGGAGAATAAAAATTCAGAAGATGCCTCAAGACGGTATTAAATGGGAAAAGATGAGAAAACATTGTGGAAAGGTCGGTTGTGGGAAAATCAAGAAATGTCCAGATAAAAGATATATTATGGATAGAAGAGAGACCTGGAAGAAGCATGTGAAAATCCTGAAGAGGTTGACTGTGCCTTGTCAAAACTGAGTTGTGACACTATATTTCAAGAAAATGAATTTAGTATAGCATCAGGAAGATAGCATAGCAAATAAGATGACAAACAGCTGAAATAGTCTGAATTAGATTGAGAACCTAACTTCCCTTTGAGACGGTTGTGTAATATTTGTTTCCTAAACCTGTAAACTGTGGTTTTGTATAAAAGGACCAGGAACTTCCTTAAAGGTTGTATGATCATTAAAATAGTAAAGTACTTAATTTATATATGCTACACATAACAGGTTTTAAAAATGTCTTTAATTACTTCTATGTAGTCTTATGTCTTGTAATCTCAATATTACATTAAAGGCCTTTCATGATACAGGCCAAAACATCTTTCAGAAAATTGCATACAATAAGCCTTCAAGAACTTCCACCGAGGGACTATGACAGCATTGCCAAAGATACCTCTATTATAAATCCCTGGAGTTATAAATCATACTGCTTTCCATTTTAATCACATTAATAATTCACAAACATGTAGTGTTGCTAACACTGTATTAGGCATTGTGACTGTGCAGACAATGAAAAATGCCCCTAAACTTGAAGGAGTTTGTATGATCAGAGTATAGAAGAAAGTGATGGTAACTATAATAAGGAAAGTGAAAAATAAAACACACCATGGGGAATTTATCACATTTCCATTAGGTGGTAGGTAGTCTGTGCATTGTGTTAGAATAGATCATTTGTGTTGTTTTTAATAAGAAAGAAACAAATTCAAAATAATTAGTCAAAGTTCACATATTTAGAAACACAATGAACTCAAACTTTTATTCTAACATTAAGTGCTTTCTATGTCATTTTCGAATTTTTATTTGACTATAATAGCCCTATTTTCAATCTTACTAAGATAGTTTGGTGAAATGATGGAAAATGTTAGCAGAGGAAAAAATGAAGACAGAGAGCAAATGGAATATAGTTGGTCAAGGGATTACTTTTATCTTGTTTTATTTGGGGGCTGCAAAGCAATGAATACAGTACAGTTTCTTCCTAAGAGCATTTTATTTCTGGGCAAAACACCTCAAAGGGTGTAGATTATATGCCTTGCCTTCATGGAGTACAATGTGACTCAAACCACTGCACATCCCCTTCCCTAATTATTTTCAAGTATGGTTATGGGACCACTGTGCCACACTACCAAGCCTGAGCTCCAAGCTTTCAGACCAACACTTTTGGAAGTGATCGCCACCTTTCCTCACCATTTGCTGGTGGAGAAGGTTCACTTTCCTAAGCCTTGATCACTGAAGAAGAACTAAACATTTAAAAAAAATAAAAAAGCCTTTTTTGTTTTCTATTAATTATGATTCAATCTCCAAGAAATTTTATTTAGCTGCTTATCCCTTAAGTGTTAGGTGTTGGAGATACCTGAATTCATGCTTTAATTGAATTAAGTCCTAGACTTTTAAGAGATTTTATTTTTTTTTCAGCAATATATTTAAGCAACGGACACTATTCTAATTTTACAGGTGAAATACATCCTGAAGTTCTGGCCATATCAGTTTAGTCTGAAAGTAAGGGTCAATTATGTGTATCAAATATTTAGGAGTACATAAGGCCTTAGATTAGATGTAGGAAATTTACTTAAAATTTTTGTTACAAAATTTACTTCAAATTTTGTAATGTCATACTTCTACATTTCCCTTAATTAACTCATGGAAACTTTGTTCTCAATAGAACACTTTAAAGATTAGAGTTGTCCAAATATTAAGTGTATTGCTATGGAAGGATATTTCATAGATATTAGATTAAAAGATGAAGCAGCCAAATGTGACTAGCCACCAGTATGTCTTCACATAACAGTTTAGACATGGCTTTCAGGCTATTGAAAAATCCCTAATTCTTGGGGAAAAAAATAAACAAAACAAATCAACAGATGAGAAACAAAAGATACTAATTTGCTCACTGTTTGACTGTTGTTTCTATAATTTTGCCACTTATAGTAAGATTTTCAAATTTATTCTTTTTTGTTGTTGTTGTATGTTTGTTTGGGGGGGCACATCAGGCATCACTCAGGGGTTACTCCTGGCTCTGCATTTATAAATAGCTTTTGGCAGGCTCAGGGACCATATGGAATGTCAGGGATCAAACCCAAAATGTCTGCATGCAAGGCAAATGCCCTTCCACATTGCTATCACTCTGGCCTCAAAGTTATTTTTTTTGAAATATGTTTTTTATTTAAGTAACATGATCATAGTTGGGTTACAGTCATAACAAGAACACCCCCCTTCACAAGTGTAACTTTATCCCCTCCCCACTTCCCATCCCTTGCCTGTATTTGAGACAGGCATTCTACTACAGTTATTTGTTTTTAAGTTCAAGTAAGTTGTATTCTTCTTTCCTTAAAGGATAAAAAAATATAGTAAAAAATATAGTAAAGGTGTGATAGTGGCAATCGATAATTGTTTGCATAGGTCCAGAAAAATGGGGAAAATGGAAAAATAGCCTTGACCTGATTACAAAAAGGCCTCACCCCAGAAGTTTATTGGCATAAGACCGACTCTGGGTTCCAGGCATATCAGTCCGTGGGCCCGGTGAAACTTTTTCACACTTTAGCTATTGTTGGTATCAGATTCTTATATTTAAAGACTCTGGATTTTGTGCATTTCTTTCATCGATATCAGGCTGATGTGGAGCATCCTCTAGTTTCAGCATACCATTAAATGTGGAGCGATTTGCCCTGCATGCAGACTGTTGCTGAGTCATCTGGGTGTTGGGATCACTCTTTGGAGTAAGTCAATGCCAAAGAAGTGGTAGGTCTTTCCTGGTAGAGGCTTGGATCCTGGTAATGTTATAGACCATTGTGATTGATTCCATAAATGGTATCCATTATTCAGGTGTGTGTGGGCGATGCCCATTCTTCTGAGGCCTAAGCCAAATTATTATGCCAATGTTCAGGGTAAAAGGCCTAATTACATTACCAAATTTGTGTTACCATCTCTATTAGATAAGAACTTGTTCGCATATGTATTATTTTCCCATTTTAATGTGCCTATGCAAAAGGGAAGCAATGCCACAAGATATTGTTGGTGCATCTGGGGGCCGACGAATAAAGTCCAACATTCCCCATAACTTGGTTCAAACATAAAATCTATACAGAGATACTCTTCTACCAGTGCTGGGGTGACCCATGTCCCGCACCCTTTCCTAGGCCTGGTTAAAGAGGCCTGTGGCATGGTGGAGGGCTGCCAAACGCCATGCTGGCAGAAGCTCCCGGCTCCCAGGAAGGAAGGAGATCCTTCCCGAGCTAGAAGGCTGGAAGGTCAGAGCCCCCACTCCAGCCCCTCCCTTTGGAGCCGGGAGGGAAATGGGGAAAGCCTAGGGAAACCAACAAGCTCCTCCAAAAGATCCACCTTGCTGGCTTGCCCAGCCATGTGGCCAGGAAAAGCCCTGAAGTTCCGGAGGAAGGAGGTAAAGAGGTCTTTGGCATGGCGGAGGGCTGCCAAACGCCATGCCGTCAGAACCTCCTGGCTCCCAGGAAGTGAATAAAGGATTTTTTAAGCCTTTTGATGATTTTTGTTTGTTTGATTTTGGGCCACACTGTCTGCTCAGAAATCACTCCTGGCAGGTTTGGGAGACCATAGGAAATGCTGGGGATCAAACCTGGGTTGACTGCATACAAGGATGTACCCATTGTGCTATTGTTCTGGCCCAAAATCCTCTTGTTTTTTTTATCCTCCCCAGGCAGGGTGTGAGAATTGGTTCTCATACCTGTTTACTATCTCTGCATGGCAGACCAGCTCCCTATTCCAGGTAGGAATCATCCAGAGACTGAATTTGTCATCCTGAGAGGAATTTTTGCCTTACCACTCAGCTCCATGTTCTGACTTTCTTCATTCCCAGAATCTCATCCTGAGCTCATGGATAAAAAACAGCAGTGCACCCCTGCCTTGAGATATGGAGATGGATCATGTTTGAAAAAGAAGAAAGGCAAATGGCCAAAAGGCACATGAAAAGATGCTCAACATCACTAATCGTCAGGGAGATGCAAATCAAAACTACTATGAGGTACCACCTCAGGCCAATGAGATTGGCACACATCACAAAAAAGAAAAACAAGCAGTGCTGACGGGGATGTGGAGAGAAAGGAACTCTTTTTCACTGCTGGTGGGAATGCCGTCTAGTACAACCTTTATGGAAAGCGATATGGAGATTCCTTCTCAAACTGGAAATTGAGCTTCCATACGATCCAGCTATACCACTCCTAGGAATATACCCAAGGAACACAAAAATACAATACAAAAATCCCTTCCTTACTCCTATATTCATTGCAGCGCTATTTACAGTAGCCAGACTCTGGAACAACCAAGATGCCCTTCAACAGATGAGTGGCTAAAGAAACTGTGGTACATATACACAATGGAATACTATGCAGCCGTCAGGAGAGATGAAGTCATGAAATTTTCCTATACATGGATGTACATGGAATCTATTATGCTGAGTGAAGTAAGTCAGAGGGAGAGAGAAAGATGCAGAATGGTTTCACTCATCTATGGGCTTTAAGAAAAATAAAAGACATTTTTAACAGTTTCTCAGAGACAAGAGAGATGAGGGCTGGTAGGTGCAGATCAGGACATGAAGCTCATCACATAGAGTGATGAGTGCAGTTGGAGAGATGACTACACTGAAAACTATCATAACAATGTGAATGAATGAGGGAAGTAGAAAGCCTGTCTAGAGTACAGGTGTAGGGGGGTGGGGAGGAGGGAGATCTGGGAAATTGGTGGTGGGAATGTTGCATTGGTGAAGGGGGGTGTTCTTTACATGACTGTAATCATAAAAACTATAATCATGTTTGTAATCACGGTGTTTAAATAAAGATAAAAAATATATAAAAAAGAAAGCACCTATAAAAAAATAAAAAATAAAATAAAAAAAAGAAAAAAGTATAAGACGCAGAGTTTTGTGACCCAAGACATCCAGAATATAATTTCCAACCAGGTTGGGTAGTGGCTTGGGCTGCAAAATTTAGCTTGTGTGTCCTAGCTCAAGGAAAGGGTGTAATGGGAAGATGCAAGAGGTAAGATCATGGATAAACATGGCCCAAAGCCCAGGTCAGCAGGCCCACAGTGAATGCCCCTGGGCAGTCACGAAGCAAAAAATTTTCTTCTGCATAATATGTCTTTGACACTATCTCTGCTCCTTTGACTTACTTTAGTGTCTCCGCTAGTTGGATCCTATTGCTTCCTCCTCCTACTTCCTCCAACATGGCACTCTCCAACATGGCACCTCAGTCTGCATGGTGACTTCGTGGCTTGAATTCCTATCACAGATCAAAATTGGATATTACTCCACCTCAAAGTGGCTTGCTCCAATACGACCATTTCTGCTGGTGGTTTTTGTTTGTTTGTTTGTTTGCATTAGAACATACATACCTCAGGTTTTTGGCTACATGATCAAAGTTATTTTTTAAGTGAAAAAAGTTGACTAATTCTGGGCCCAGATAGATAGCACAGCGGCGTTTGCCTTGCAAGCACCTGATCCAGGACCAAAGGTGGTTGGTTCGAATCCCGGTGTCCCATATGGTCCCCCGTGCCTGCCAGGAGCAATTTCTGAGCAGACAGCCAGGAGTAACCCCTGAGCACCGCCGGGTGTGGCCCAAAAAAACCAAAAAAAAACAAAAAAAAAAAGTTGACTAATTCAACACCAAGTTTGACTTGCTTTAAACAGCATCTCATTGATTATAAATAAATTAAATCCTCAGATATATTCCAACTAAAGTGAAATCAGATCTCCATTTAAAACCATGCACAAGGTTAAATCAAAATGGATTAATGACCTTGATATCAGGTCAGAAATTAAAAAGGCATATAAAAGAAAATGTAGGCAGAATAGTCAATGACATTGAAGCTAAAGGCATTTTTAAGGAAGAAACACCACCAGGCAATGAAAGCAAAAATAAACAAGCAGGGACTTTAAACGTTATACCTTCTGCATCTAAAATGAATGGTGACTAGGATACAAAGACTACCCATGGGATGGGAGAAAATATTCATCCAGTATTGTCAATATGGGTTAAGATATAAAGGCACAATTAGAATTCAGTATGTTTTAGTAATTAGAATTAGTATGTTTAAAACATCTAACCCCATCCAAAAATGGGAAATGAAATGAACAGACATTTTTTTCAAAAGTCACTTGAAAAAAATGCTCCACATGACTAATTATTAGAGAAAAGCAAATAAAAAATAATATATCATCTCATACCACAGAGACTGGCACACATCACAAAGTACAAGAAATAACAGTGCTGGCAGAGATATGGAAAGAAAGGTACTCTCACTGCCTGTGGGAATGTATATTGGTCCAACCTTTTTGGAAAACAACATGGATTTTCCACAAAAAAACTTTGAGCTTTCACATGATCCAGCAATACCAATCCAAGGGACATACCCTCTGAATCCAAAAACACTATGAAGAAAAGCCCTCTGCATTCCTGAGTTCATCACAGTACTATTTATAAAAGCCAGAATATCAAAACAACCGAAGTGTTCCGAAACAGATGAGTGGCTAAAAGAGCCATGGTACATCTATACAATGGAACACTATGAAGCTGTTAGAAAAAAAATAAAGTCATGAAATTTGAATATTATGAATGAATATGGAGAGTATTATTCTGAGTGAAATGAGTCAGAGGGAAAGGGATAAATATAGAATAACCTCACTCATTTTTGAGATATTAGAAAAAATGGTATGCTAGTAATACCCAGAGACAATAGAGATGAGAACCTTGAGGACCAGTCCATGAAAGGAAGATTGTCACAAATAGTGGAACAGTGTAGGTAATGTAGAGAAATATCACTATGACAATGATAGTTGGATCTGATCATTCTGGATAATAACTGGGTGTTGAAAGGAGATGAAGTGATATACACAGTACCCCTTCATTAGTAATAGTGCAAACCACAATAGCTAAAGAATCAAAAGAGAGATAGAGATAGATAGGGGGGAGGATGGTAAAATATTTGACCCAGAGGCAGGCATGGGGGATTGTGGGAGGAAAATTGGGGACATTGTTGGCTGGCAATGTTCATGGGTGAAGTGTGGAATGTGTTGTAAGACTAAAACTCAATCATAAACAACTTTGAAACTATGGTGTTTAAATAAAAGAAGAATTAAAATCCATACTGTCCCCAAATCACATACACTTGTAGCCTTGATAATCCTTTCTACAAAGACTGAATTCTTCTCGTGCATATTGCTTTTAGTTTGTAAAGACATGTAGTGAGAAACGAAATGTCATATATCGTATAAAAGTATCTCAAAGGAACAATTAGACATTTAATTTCTCCTGCTTTGCTTAGTTTCTAAAAGAATGACTAAAATAATCATTACTTTTCAGTCGTAAAAATTGGACCTCTCTTCAGAATAAGATTCTTGATTTTGCCTCCTTTCCATTGCAAGCAAAGAGCTACTAGACAAATTTATTTAATCACTGTGGGTGTACCTATTTAAAACCCTAGACCCACCCTTTTCTGGGAGGGGTCTTGGGAACCGGATAGTAGGTGTAACTTTACCTGCGAGCCCCTCCCATTCCTGGGAGGGGTCTGGGAAAAGGTAGATAAGGCTTGGACCAAGGGAATTCGCCCCTTTTGGCTTTTTGCCTTTTTGGCTCTTTGCCCTTTTTGCGCTGCTGTGCGCTCTGGCTTCTGGGTTTCTGTGTTCTGGTCTTTGACCAGCATGGAGCCCAAAGGGAAGATGGCTAACAGGAAATAAGATGCAGGGCTAGCAAAATATTTGCTGTGCTTGAAAGGTTATGAATAGGCCACACACACGTGGTGGCTAGGGCCTAAATAAAGATGATTCTTCCTGACGCCTGACTGTGAGTGAGTGATTTCACCTGGGCCTGGGACTCGCCGACTGCATGGAGGTTGCAAAGCCTCCTGGGCTGGATGGCATCCTCCACCATCCAGCCCCATCGTTAATTATTTCATGCTACAATCACTTAGAATATGTCATGTTAATTCAAGAAAGAAATAAAGTGCCTGAAAAGCCAAAATAAACTGCATAACCCTTTTTTCTCCCTAACATAGTCTGGGTCTATATAAACCATATTTCTCCTTGAGGCTAAACTATAAGTTAGTAAGAGATCAAGGAGTGGTTTTTATAGCACTTTATGTAGTATTTGACCATCCATAAGGCACTTACCTGTTAGTTCTTTACAAATATAAAGTGTAACTTTAAAATTTACTGCATCATATAACCAGGCTATATAAACATTCTAAAGTCTAAGATCATTTTGCCATCCCAGGAACCACAAACTGCATGACTTAGGCACCACTTGGTGCTCATGGCAACCTAAACACTCTTTTGAAAATAAGTAAATTCTAATTATACTTTGTCTAGGGAATAAATTTCTTCCCCCTCCCTCATTCAGACCAGCTAAATGCAGAGAAAACAGGTATGAAAAGATTTCTAGTCTCTGAAGAATTGGGTTGTTTTTCTTATATTTTTTTTCCTGTGACCTCCTTCCCATTTGTAGTAAAACATCTTGGAAAGAGAATTTTGCTTTATGTAGGCAGAGAGCTGCCAAATCCCTAAAGAAAAAAGGAAAAAAGTGTGATGCTAGTAAAGATAGTCACTTAGGTTCATAACCCCCTATTTTGATAATAATTGATTATCTATAGATAAATAAAATTGTCATAATAATAAAAAATAAAGCGAAGAGAAGGGAAACTTCTGTGTTTCTGAATCCCTGAAGGTCTCCTCAGAGGCCTAGAGAGCACACTTCCAAAAAACTGCATTTTGAAGCTGCCCAGTGAGTAAATTCTGGCTTTGGGGGTCGCCATCCAATAAGCTGAGCTCTCTGGTGGGCAGATGCTCCGCCCTGTTGTGCCTTTGTTTACTCTGAGGACTTCAAGGGAAACTTCTTCTGCACCTGTCTGCCTGTGTTTCTGAATCCCTGAAGGTCTCCTCAGAGGCCTAGGGATTGCATCCCCAAAAATCTGTCAAGTAGAGGCAGCAGAAGAGCGGCTTCACTTCCCTTTGCGACCACGCACTCTTTCTAACCAATGAACCTCACCACAACACGCAGGAAAAACCACACTACAAGCCTGACAATAGGGAAACCTCTCAGGCAAACACCATGCACAGAGGATGAAAACAAAAGCTGGGATGACCTAATAAATTCCAAACACCTGATTAACCTCTTGATAAGGAACTTAAAATAGCCATATGGAAGATGTTTGAAACTCAAAGAAAGTATAGATCCATCTGAACAGAACACAAAGACAAAAATCAGAAAGCTCCCAACTGAAATAACAGCTCTGAAAAACACGGTAGCTCAACTGAAAACCTCAATGGATGGCCTCGCCAGCAGGGTATCATCAGCTGAGGAAGAAACGGAGTACTGGAAGATGTGATGCAGAAAAAATCAACACAACAAAAGAAATTGGAAAAGAACCGTGAGACAAACGAACAGCAATGGAAAAAGTACTCAAGGAATGCGAACAGATGAAAATAGAAGTCTTTGATAAACTCAGCAGAAACAACATAAGAATCATTGGAGTCCCAGAGGCCCAGGTTGAGATCCTCAGAAAGAATCAACTGTCAAAGACATCATCAAAGAAATACTCCCAGAGTTAAAGACTACATGCAATCAAATCCTGCATGACGAAAGAGTATCAGCTAAAAGAGACCCAAAGAAAAACACCCCAAGACACATCCTCGTTACAATGACAAATCCCACAGATAGAGATAGAATACTGAAAGCAGAAAGATCAAAAAGGAAAATTACATCCAAAGGAGCATCCCTAAGACTTACAGCAGCCATGTCACAAGAAACTCTCAAGGCCTGAAGACAGTGGTGGGATATTGTGACAAGACTGAATGAAATGAATGCCTCACTGAGAATACTGCACCCAGCCCAAACTCACGTTCAGGTTTGAAGGAAGAATACATAGCTTCATGGATAAACAACAGCTCAGAAACTTCATAGATGATAAACCAGCCTTAAAGGAAAAACTGACAGGTGTACTCTAAGAAAAGAGAGACCAACAAACACAGCAAGCTTATTTAAAAATATGACATTAACTCCTATGACAATCATCTCCCTCAATGTCAATGGACTAAATTCACCAATTAAAAGACACAGAGTGGCAAAATGGGTCAAAAAGATGAATCCAACCTTCTGCTGCCTACAAGAAACACATCTGAATAGTCAGAACAAACATAAACTCAAAGGCTGGAGGAAAATCATCCAAGCAAACAACACCCTCAAAAAAGCTGGGTGGCCATATTAATATCTGACAACACCAACTTTATACTCAGAAAAGTGGTAAGGGACAAAGATGGACACTATATACTAATCAAGGGATAGGTGCAACATAAAGAAATCAGACTACTAAACATATATGCACCCAATGAGAGACCAGCAAATTATCTAATACAATTACTGACAAATCTGAAAGAAGAAATCAATAATAACACAATAATTGTGGGAGACCTCAACAAGGCCCTATCAACACTTGATAGGTCAACCAGACTGAAACCCAACAAAAACATAGTAGACCTGAAAAGAGTTATGGAAAAAAGAGGACTAGTAGATATATACAGGACACTCCACCCCCAAAAATCTAAATACACATTCTTTCTCCAATGTACATGGGTCATTCTCCAGGATAGACCACATGCTGACACATAAAACATACATCCATAAAATCAAGAGGATAGAAATCTTGCAGGCTACCTTTGCTGACCACAAGGCTCTGAAATTAGATGTGAACTACTAAGCCACACAGAAGAAAAACTTTAACAATTGAAAATTAAACACCCTGCTACTGAACAACCAGTGTGTCTGAGATGAAATCAAAAAGGAAATCAAAACTTTCCTGGAAACAAATGATAATGAAGACACAAATTGCCAGAATCTATGGGACACAGCAAAAGCAGTCCTGAGAGGAAAATTTATAGCTCTACAAGCACACATTAAGAAGGAAGAAGGGGCTTACCTGAATAATTTAATGACGCACCTCAAAAAATTAGAAAATGACCAACAAAAGGATCCAAAAATAGGGAGACAGAAGAAAATAACAAAGCTGAAAGCAAAATCAATGAAGTGGAAAACCAAAAAACAATCCGAAAGATCAACAAAAGCAGAAGTTGGTTCTTTGGAAAAATAAACAAGATTGATAGACCATTGGCAAAACTCACAAAGAGAGAAAGAGAGAAATCTGATAACCCATATTAGAAATAAAAAGGGGGATGTCACGACAGATATTGTAGAAATCCAAAGGGTAATCAGAGATTACTTTGAGAAACTTTATGCTACTAAACATGAGAAAACCTAGAAGAAATGGAAAAATTCTTGGACACTTATAACCTTCCACATTTAATTAAGGAGGATGTAGCATATATAAACACCCCCATCACTACTGAGGAAATTGAAACTGTAATCAAACATCTACCCAAAAAGGAAAGCCCAGGCCCAGATTGATTTCCTAATAAATTTTTTCAAATATTTCAAGATGAGCTACTACTAATCCTAGCCAGGCTCTTCCATGAAATTGAAAAAACGGGAACACTCCCAAACAGCTTTTCTGATGCCAACATCACCGTGATACCAAAACCAGACAGAGATGCTGCCTAAAAAGAAAATTACAGATCAATATCCCTGATGAATGCTGATGCAAATATCTTCAACAAAATCCTGGCAAATAGGATCTGATGCATCATCAAGAAGACCATACACTACGACCAAGTAGGTTTCATCCCAGAAATGCAAGGATGGTTTAACATCCATAAATCTATCAACATCATACAAATCATATACACACATCAACAAGAAGAAAAATAAAAATCACATGATCATATCAATAGACGCAGACAAAGCATTTGATAAGGTCCAACACCCATTCTTGATCAAAACTCTCAGCAAGATGGAATGGAAGGAACCTTTCTGAATCTAGTCAAAGCCATCTACCACAAGCCAATGGCAAATATTATCCTCAATGGAGAAAAACTAAAAGCCTTTCATCTGTCCACTCTCACCACGCCTCTTCAACATAGTACTGGAAAATCTTGCTATAGCGATCAGGCAAGAAAAAGTTATGAAGGGAATTCATATAGAAAAGGAAGAAGTCAAGCTCTCATTGTTTGCAGATTCTACTTAGAAAACACTAAATACTCTACCAAAAAGCTTTTAGAAACAATAGACTCATATAGCAAGGTGGCAGGCTATAAAATTAACACACAGAAATAAATGGCCTTTTTATACACCAATAATGATAGGGAAGAGAAGGGAGTCAAGAAGGCAATCCCATTCACATTAGTGCCACGCAAACTCAAATATCTTGGAGTCAACTTGACCAAAGACGTGAAGGACCTATACAAAGAAAACTATAAAGCCCTTCTCCAAGAAATACAAGAGGACACATGGAAATGGAAACACATACCCTGCTCATGGATTGGCAGGATTAACATCATTAAAATAGCAATACTCCCCCAAAGCATTATACAGATTTAATGCGATCCCCTTAAAAATACCCATGACATTCTTCAAAGAAATTTATCAAACACTTATGAAGTTCATCTGGAACAACAAACACCCTCAAATAGCGAAAGCACTCCTAGGTAAAAGGAAAATGGGAGGCATTACTTTCCCCAAATTTAAAGTGTACTACAAAGCAATATTTATCAAAACAGCATGGTATTGGAATAAAGACAGACCCTCAGATTAGTGGAATAGGCTTGAGTTTTCAGACATTGTCCCCCAAACATACAATCACCTAATTTTTGACAAAGGAGCAAGAAATCCTAAGTGGAGCAGGGAAAACCTCTTCAACAAGTGGTGCTGGCAGAACTGGTTAGCTACTTGCAAAAAAGCAAACATAGACCCCCAGTTAACATCATGTACGAAGGTAAATCCAAATGGATTAAAGACCTTTATATCAGACCTGATACCATAAGGTATATAGAACAACATGTCGGTAAAGCACTCCATGACATTGAGACTAAAGGCATCTTCAAGGAGGAAACTGCACTTTCCAAACAAGTGGAAGCAGAAATCAACAGATGCAGAGAAGCTTCTGCACCTCAAAAGAAATAGTGCCCAAGATACAAGAGTCACCCACTGAATGGGAGAAACTATTCACCCAACCCATCAGATAAGGGGATCATATCCAAAATATACAGGGCACTGCCAGAATTTCACAAGAAAAAAAAACAAACATCTAATCCCATCAAAAAATGGGGAGAAGAAATGAACAGAAGCTTTGATAAAAAAGAAATACAAATGGCCAAAAGGAACATGAAAAAATGCTCCTCATTACTAATCACCAGGGAGATGCCAATCAAAACAATTATGAGATACCACCTCACACCACAGAGATTGGCACACATCACAAAGAATGAGAACAATCAGTGCTGGCATGGATGTGGAGAGAAAGGCACTCTTATCCTCTGCTGGTGGCAATGCTGTCTAATCCAACCCCTATGGAAAGCAATACGGAGATTCCTCCAAAATCTGGAAATTGAGCTCCCATTCGACCCAGCTGTTACACTGCTAAGAACACAAGACCATAATACAAAAATCCCTTCCTCACACCTATATTTATTGCAGCACTAGTCACAATAGCCAGGCTCTGGAAACAACCAAGATGCCCTTCAACAGATGAATGGCTAAAGAAACTGTGGTACATATACACAATGGAATATTATGCAGCCGTCAGGAGAAATGAAGTCTTAAAATTTTCCTATACATGGATGTACATGGAATCTATCATGCTGAGTGAAATAAGTCAGAGAGAGAGAAAGAGAGAGACACAGAATAGTCTCACTCATGTATGGGTTTTAAAAAAATAAAAGTCATTTTTGCAACAATCCTCAGAGACAATAAGAGGAGGTCTGAAATGTCCAGCTCACTTCATGAAGCTCACCACAAAGAGTGGTGAGTGCAGTTATAGAAATAACTACACAGAGACCTACCATAATCATGTGAATGAATGAATTAACTGGAAAGCCTATCTAGAGTACAGGTGTAGGTTGGGTGGGATGGAGGTGGTGAGAATATTGCACTGGTTCTTTATATGACTAAAACCTAATGACAATCATATATGTAATCAAGATGTTTAAATAAAGAAAAAGTTTTAAAAACATAAAGCCAAGAAAATAAAAAACAGATAAGGTTGTTGCACTAATTTTGGGCAAGATTTAACATAGTTAACATAATTTATTTCTCCAATGTATTCCAAGGCCATAAAATGCTTACATAATATTCAGATTTCTCAACAGATCAGATCTTTCCTCTATTAAAGTGATTTATATTTAACCAGGTAGTTAGTCATAACATGATCATTCCAATTTAGCAAATAATACCAATGTATTTGCTGTCATTTCCTTTTGATATTCTAAGCTAGACATTGTCATGGCAGTTGCATAATAGTAATTAAACCCTGACAAAAATTGTGTTCTTGCAGTTCTCATTGTTTTCCATCAATGGTTCAAGATTATGCTGGTCAGAGAGTTCCTGTAGACTTAGCCACACAAATGTTGACCTCATAAGGCATTAAGAAAATGGTACTTATAATGCAATGCTAGAACCTGGAAATAAAGCTAACATTTGCTCCCTTCCTAAATCACTATTTCTTAGGCTACTTACTTTGGATATCATTTTTGTCAACTTAAAATTGAATCATCAGAATCCCATTCCATCAAAGCAACCTAAGTTGCAGAATGTCAATACCTTAAAACTCCTTTCGAGCTATAGTAGATATAGAGAAACAGAATTCTATCTACCCAACGACTGATGGAAGGAATTCTTTTTTCTAATTTGCTACTTCAAATGTGAATGCGTTATAACTTGCACTTGAATACTTCCATAAAGATAATTACATGTGGCAAGACAGTAAAAGTTTTTCTTTGTGTGTGGTGGGGGGACACATTGCCTTGAATATGTGCCTGAATTCATTTACAACTGTTGCTGCTTTAAACACTTCAGGCAGAATAAGTGGATGGCACTAAACAGCTTAGCTGCAATTATTATGGAATGTCTGAGGTATAATTTCCCCTGCGGTTTTGTTAGGCGTACAAAATTCATAATTCTGATTTGTGGCAGGTACTTATTACACATCACAGGTGGGGATATGCAAATATTATTCTAGCAGGGGTGAACAGCCTTTATTTCAGTATTCAGCTATTAACGAGATTTGTGAGTCTGGTACTCTGGGGCCATTTAATTAATTAGATAGTAGAGATAAAATATAAATTGTTTTGTGGGCTACACTATTCCTCTCCTATGAGGTGTAAAACTGACTTAGCGTAGATTGATTTGTCATCTTGTATACAGCTTCTAGTAAAGGTAAATCCTCATTTATTTTTCAGCATTACTTCCTCTCATAATTCTCATAGTCTGTTTCATTCAAATAGAAATTATGTATTCTATTACTCCTTAAGTAACTTTATCATTTAATTTCTATAACTTTGCCAGAAATAGTATTATATAAATATTTTTTTTAAAAAACTGCATTTCAGTAGAGCTATAAAGAGTTGTTGACATTCTTGGGTAAGAATATTTTGCTTATGACATCTAAGTACCAAGCAATTATGTCAGCAAATTAGAGTTTCATCAGCATCTCTGTCATGGAACAACTTAATCTGAACAAGTTATCTGCAAGCAATAGAGGGACTGGAACAATTGCACAGTGGTAGCACAGTTGCTTTGCACAAGGCCATATCTTAGCCTGTGTTTGACCCCCAGTATCATCCCTATATAGTTCTCTGAGCCTACCAGGAGTGATTTCTGAGAGCAGGGCCACAAGTAACAACTGAGTGCCACTGGTGTCACCCAAAACCCAAAAACAAACTAACAAAATAACAATAGAATGATTCCCAATATATTTGGGAGAGAAGAGAAGAGAAGATTAGTTATATGATCAGTAACACATATATTTCACTTTTATTTGATCTTTTTGTTTGGCTATTGATTCAAGCAGTGCTATGTTGAGGAAAATAGAAACTCTTTTTCTGACACAGTGTAATAATGCAGTGATTGATAAGTAAGTTATGCTACGGGTGTGCCATCAAAGAACGGTACTATTTCTGCTTGATATTTACCCTTTTGTTTTATATATTCGATGAAAACTTTTTAGAAACTTTTAAATTTATTGCTCACTACAATTAGTTTGACAGTTAAGAATAAAATGCCCATATTTTATTTCATAGAGCAGATAATTGATTAAAGTTATTAAAATGTATAGCAGGGCTTGGGGCCGGAGTGATAGCACAAAGGTAGGGCATTTGCCTTGCATGCAGCTGACCCAGGATGGACCTTGGTTTGATCCCCAGAATCCCATATGGTCCCCCAAAGCCAGGAGCAATTTCTGAGTGCATAGCCATGAGTAAACCCTCCGTGCCACCAAAAAAATGTAAAGTAGTCTCTTCTGCTTTTTTGTTTTGTTACATTACTC
This sequence comes from Suncus etruscus, assembly GCF_024139225.1. Taxonomy (NCBI): domain Eukaryota; kingdom Metazoa; phylum Chordata; class Mammalia; order Eulipotyphla; family Soricidae; genus Suncus; species Suncus etruscus. The sequence continues at coordinate 14,873,683 of NC_064866.1, read as the reverse complement.
ACAGACCACATATTACATACTTGCTCATAATACTTATGTTCTAAGACCAATCCCACCACCGTTGTAAAATTCCCCCATCACTGTCTCTGAATTCCTGCCCATTCCCAAGCCTATGTCCTGGCAGGAATGAAAGAGGAAATTTGATATTGCTTGCCAATGGGTAAATGGCAATGACATTATTTTAATAATTATAGTAATAAATTTATGAAAATGAATGTAACTCACAATGAGGTAATAAAGTCAAAAAGTTTTCTAAGCAATTTGTTGCCAGTTGATTTTCTATTATTAGTTTACTATCTGAATATATTGTGGCTTTGAATCCACATTGATGTTTAAATTGGTGTGAATCTATTAGGATGACAAAATTGGAAAAATTTTCAGTTCTTGCATGATTACAGATGTGGCCTCTTGGTCCAGGAATTCTGTGTTCTATGGTTGAGAGTACAGTTTTGGTGGGGCACAGTTTTGGCTGCTAGGCCTTCTGGAAGTATGAGAAAGGAGGATTGCTCACACTCACTCCAAAAAGTCCTACTGATGTCAGCAAAACAACAACAACAACAACAACAACATCAACAAAAACAGTATAACTGAAAATTTTGTTCTGTTTGGCATCTCTGAAGATATGTTGTTAGTGATGAATATTGTTTAAGTGACAATTGTGGGTGGTGGATTCAGTAGGGCAGGGCCATGGCTCACCCTCTCCTCCTGAAATTGCCCTTTTCAAAAGTACATACCATATGCCCATAATTTTTCAGGGGTTGGCATATAGCTCTTTGAAGAATAGTGAGCCTATAGAGCTATCAAATACAGCATAGCAGTCCCATCTTCTAATAAGGTATTTGAAGCATTTACTTCAATGTTATTTTGAAACTTGAAAGAAATTTTGTAAATAAATGACTAGTTTTATGAGTTCAGCTGGACTTATATTTTATGTAAAGGTGAAAATTAATTTCTCACCTATGGTTTTCTAGTCTTCATCTAAAACTGGAAGCTAATTATATTATTTCTCTCTTTTCTGGGCACTCTCTTTTCTTCTTCTTCTTCTTCTTCTTCTTCTTCTTCTTCTTCTTCTTCTTCTTCTTCTTCTTCTTCTTCTTCTTCTTCTTCTTCTTCTTCTTCTTTGTTTTCTTGTTTTTCCTTTATTTCTTCCTTTTTTCCTTCCTTCTTCCTCTTTTTTCCTTCCTCTTCTTTTTCTTCCTCTCTTCCTGTTTCTTTTTTCTTTCTTTCTCTTTCTTTCTTTCTCTTTCTTTCTCTTTCTCTTTCTTTCTTTCTTTCATTCTTTCTTTCTCTCTCTTTCTTGTTTCTTTCTCTCTCTTCTTTCTCTTTCTTTCTTTCTTTCTCTCTTTCTCTTCTTTCTCTCTTTCTCTTTCTTCTCTCTTCTCTCTTTCTTTCTTTCTCTCTCTTTCTTCTTTCTCTTTCTTTCTTTCTTTCTTTCTTTCTTTCTTTCTTTCTTTCTTTCTTTCTTTCTCTCTCTTTCTCTTTCTTCTTTCTCTCTCTTTCTTTCTTCTCTCTTTCTAACTTTCTCTTTCTTCTTTCTTTTTCTTTCTTTCTTTCTTTCTTTCTTTCTTTCTTTCTTTCTTTCTTTCTTTCTTTCTTTCTTCTTTCTTTCTTCTTTCTTTCTTCTTTCTTTCTTTCTTTCTTTCTTCTTTCTTTCTTCTTTCTTTCTTCTTTCTTTCTTTCTTTCTTTCTTTCTTTCTTTCTTTCTTTCTTTCTTTCTTTCTTTCTTTCTTTCTTTCTTTCTTTCTTTCTTTCTTTCTTTCTTTCTTTCTTTCTTTCTTTCTTTTTTCTTCTTCCTTTTCCTCCTCCTCATTTTTTCTTCTTTCCTCTTCTTCCTCCTCCTCTTCTTCATCTTTTTCTTTTCCCCCTTCTTCCTCCTTCTCTTCCTGTTTAATCATTTTCTTCTTTTACTCCTCTTCCTCCTTCTCCCTCTTCCACCTCCTCCTCCTCCACCTCCTCCTCCACCTCTTCTTCCTCCTATTCCTCCTCCTCTTCCTCCTCCTCCTCCTTCTTTTCTTCTTCTTCTTCTTCTTCTTCTTCTTCTTCTTCTTCTTCTTCTTCTTCTTCTTCTTCTTCTTCTTCTTCATGGGCCATACCCTACTATGCTCAGGGTTTATACTAAGCTCTATGTTAGGTATCACTCTGGTGATGCTCAAAATATAATATGTGCTGCTGGAGATTAAAAAATGGAACAGAAACATGTAAAGCAAACACCATGCTCACTGTACATTCACTACAATGCTCTGAAAACTATTTTCTACTATTTTTATGCTAGCAACATTCACTCTTCATTTCTTTTTAATGCTTAATTAAAAGCAAACATATTTCAAAAGAAATATATTTTAACACCTTGGCTAAATAAAGGAAAGTGAACATAAGAAATTATAATAGCTGAAGAATAATTTTTCCGAAGGGATTTAATATCCATAATTAAAATAATTACAAAAACAAAATCCCACACATCATGTGATAACCTTGAATGCTAAGCAAATACTTAAATATACATATCAGAGAGTGTTGTGTTTCAGGTCAGTTTTGAAAAAGATGTTTTTATGCATATTTTGTAAATCTCCATAATGTTTCAGAAAATATAAATTTTATAAATCAAAAGATAGATTTATAAAGTGTTATAACCAAATATACATCTTTAAGGGGACTTTAAATGAAGGGTGATAATTATTCTGACTCAAAACATGTTCTATAAGAAAAGACAAAATTAAACAATTCCAAAAATTTTAACAGAAAATATTTTGAATTAATGGCAAGAAATTATAAACTAAAATGTTTGGTTAAGACAATCCACTAAAATATTTGAGTGGTTTATGCACAAAATAATGAGATGTCCTGCTAATGGAATTATTTTCTGTGAAATGAAAATCCTTTGTGTTTGCAAATTTTAATAGTTAAATTGACTACCAGTGAGAGTCTAGATTATAATAAAATTAATTTGGTCTCATTAATGTCAATTGAATAAGCATGTTGTATTCATAGATAACATAAAATAAGCCCAATAAATGTACATAATGTAGCATAAAGATTAGTTTATACTTTTAGTAATATGATACCCATAAAATATGCAATCACATTTATATATACATACATATATGTATAGTATATGATATTCTATATGCAGATTACAGGTTTTTCAAAGATGTAAAACTTTTTTTTTTTTTTTTGCTTTTTGAACCACACCCTATAATGCTCAGGGATTACTCCTGGCTATGAGCTCAGAAATATCTCCTGGCTTAGGGGAATATATGGGTCACTGGCGGATCGAACCACACCCAGTCCATCCTAAGTTAGCACGTGCAAGGCAAATGCCCTATCACTTGCGCCATGGCTCCAGCCCAAAACTTTTGTAGCTCACTAACTCAAAGGTATTACAGTTGTATTTTTGTAGGAAAGGGACAATCTTCTTAATTTTCATTCACTGATGTTCTGATGAAAGGCATTTTGCATGTGAAAGGTAAATAATAAGATATACTGATGGTAGATCTTTTGAATGAAGACCAGAATTTCAATACTTTTACTAAATTTATTTATTTTATTTATTTATTTATTTATTTATTTATTTATTTATTTATTTATTTATTTTGGTTTTTGGGCCACACCCGGCGGTGCTCAGGGGTTACTCCTGGCTGTCTGCTCAGAAATAGCTCCTGACAGGCACAGGGGACCATATGGGACACCGGGATTCAAACCAACCACCTTTGGTCCTGGATGGGCTGCTTGCAAGGCAAACACCACTGTGCTATCTCTCCGGGCCCTACTAAATTTATTTTTTTAAATAATATTTTTATTTAAGCACCATAATTACAAACATGTTTGTAGTTGGGTATCAATTATAGAAAAGAATATCTCCCTTCACCATATGGTGCCTGAACCAGGAGCAATTTCTGAGCACATAGCCAGGAGTAAGCCCTGAGTGTCGCCAGGTGTGCTACTTCCCTAAAAAGCTCAATGACCAAAAGCTGTCAGTGATAAGAAGAAAATAGACAGGACAACTAAATGTAAGGTGATACAATTTATGTCACATTTAACAACATGATATTAGATTGTATTTATAGGGCTACAGTTATAGCTCAGTGGAAAAGCAATTGTCTTGTCTATGTGAGGTCCTGAGTTTTGTCCCCGGAAAAAATTAAATTACATTGCAGTCTGACATAAAAAGTAGAATTTACACTTTTCAGGATATGCTTATATGTTTATTATATAATTTATAACTAATTATCTGTAGTGGCACATGGCACACATTTTTAGATTGTTACCACTAGATATCCTATTTCAATTTATTTCTTATGAAAGATTTATATTTTCAATATATTTTAAGTGTTCTTGTATAGTAACTAATCTTAAACATACTTGTAAATATTTAAAAGTTAAATTAAAAAGGATGAGAAGCATTTGTAGAAATTAGCTTTGCTTGAGACAGTAAACAATAATTACTATACAAAAAGATGACTACAATATTTTAAATATACTCACCAAAATTAAACTGAATGTTTGTTCAGACTTTTTGTAGCTAAATTTTTAAAATTATTCCAACAAGCATGCTTGTTTAGGCATGGGGGAATGGCTGAAAGTGTAGGAGATGAAAGAGAATATCAGAAAAGAAAGATACTGATCACAATGAAAGTATTTGTATTTTTCTAACTTTTGTAAAATTTATGTGAGCAAGAAAACATACTAGATCTTGTCCATGTCATACGTCTGATACTACCATTAAGAAACATGTTTTAAAGTTGCATTTTAACTTCAAGGCAGATAGCATGTTTTAATTATTAATGATAAATCAATACAGAACCAGCTATGAATTAGATGCTAAAACACTTCTTTTTTATTATAAAATCTGTATTTAAACAACATAATTACAAGCATGATTGTTGAGTTTCAGTCATAAACACAACACCCCCTTCACCAATGCAACATACCCACCACTGATGCCCCCTGTCTCCCTCCTTCCCCACCCTGCCTGTATTCGAGACAAGCATTCTACTTCTCTCATTTATTAACTTTGTCATGTTAGTGTAGTTATTTCCATAACAACATTCACCACTCTTTGTTGTGAGCTTCATATTGTGGGCTGGTTCTTCCAGCCCTTCACTCTATACTCTCTGGAATTATGACAATAATGTCTTTACTTTATTTTAAAACCTATTGATGAATGATACTATTCTGTGTCTATCTTTCTCCCTCTGACTTATTTCACTCAGCATAATAGATTCCATGTACATCCATGTATAGAAAAATTTCATGACTTCATCTCTCCTGACAGCTGCATAATATTCCTTTGCATATATGTACCAGTTTCTTTAGCCATTCCTCTCTGTTGAAGGGCATCTTGGTTGTTTCCAGAGTCTGGCTGTTGTAAATAGCGCTGCAATAAATATAGGTGTGACAAAGGGATTTTTGTATTGTATTCTTGTGTTCCTGGGGTATATTCCTAGGAGTGGTATAGCTGGATCATATGGAAGCTCAATTCCTGTTTTTTTTTTTTTTTGAGGAATCTCCATATTGTTTTCCGTAAACACTGGACTAGATGGCATTCCCATCAACAGTGAAAAAGAGTTCCTTTCTCTCCACACCTCCGTCAGCACTGCTTATTGCCATTCTCCTTATATGAAAATAACTAATCACTAATGAAGTAAATAGTTGTGATCTTCTTATACCATGAAGCTTAGATGGAAATAATCACCAATCATATTGACTGCAAAAAATGCTCATTTCTTTTTTGTGACAGTTGTCTTCTGCATGTAAGATTCCTACTTAAAACCAATGAATCTATAATTTGAATGAACAATGCATTTATATAGATCTCTTTCTTAAGTATTTTTAGATTTAAGACATACTAGTAAAATAATAATGATATTCCCAAAAGATAATTTTAGACTTACAGCAAAACTAAGTAGAAAAGAAAGTATTCCATATATCCAAATTTCCCTTGTACATTTATTACCTCAGTGAATATACAGTGTCACACTACTGCACACAGATTTTATAATGTGTATTAAGGTTTACTCTTATTTATTTATTGTTTTGATAAATAGTTCCATTTAACTTTACTTTTATTTTCTTGGCCAATTACATTGAATCATTGTAGATCCATATAGAGTCAATGTCATAAAAGATTCTGCCTATATTTTTCTCAATATAACTTGTGAATTCAGGTGTGATATCAAAGTCTTTAACCCATCTTTTAACTGCTTTTGTGCATGGTGTTAGGGGTCTGAGTTCATTTTTCTCACACATGAATGACCAGTTTTGTCAACACCATCTAATAAAGAGGCTTTCTTCACTTCATACTCCTAGCTTCCTTGTCAATTAGCTATCCTAAGTATATATTTCCAATATATTGATTCTATTCCAGTCATCTAAGTGTCTGTATATGATTACTATATTAAAACACAAACGATGCATACTTTTTCAAAACGAAGATGGACAGAATTCCCTCTTTTCTAGATAGGCCCAGAGGCCACTGTCCCTAACCTCCTCCAACACATATGCTGCCCAACTCCACAGCTCCTGGAGCACATGGCCATATACAAAGCAATTCAATATTTCCTCCAAATTTTACAGTATTGACACATATCGGTTGTAAATTTGATGTTAGAACATTGAATGCCTGAAGCAACTGTATTATGAATAACTTTGTAATGTATAGTATTTAAATCAAAAATATTGCTAGAGGTATTTTTATAGGAACTAGATTGAATATGTACAGTGCCTTGTGTAGGATTGTCATTTCGGCAATGCTAATTCTTTCAATATATGGACAGGAATGAGTTTCCATATCTTTGTGTCTTTATAGCTTTTAGTAGTGATTTATAGTGTGCTTCATGAATTTTTTTACTTCTTTTGTTATGCTAACTCACAAGTACTTTATTGAGGCAGTTACAAATGGTATTTTTAAATTTTTTTATCATTTCTATTTTTTATTTGCATATAGGAGTTCCACAGATTTCTGCATGTTAATTTTATAGTCTATCACATTACTGTTAGTTTATTGTTTCCATGAAGTTTCTTTTTTTGGTGAAAGCTTTAGAATATTCTAAGTATGATACCATATCATTTACAAATAATTAAATGGGCATAGTTTGACTTCTTTCCAATATGTAACACTTTATTTTTCTTGCCTTATTGTTATGACAAGGGTTTCCAATATCAGATTAAATAATAGTGGTGACAGTAGGAAATCTTATCTTCACTTAACCTTAGAGGGAAGGTTTTAGATTTTTCACCATTTGTATGATTTTAACTGTATGTCCATAATAAATGGTTTAACTATATTAAAGAAAAATCCTGCTATAGCCATTTTATTGAGTTTTATCAAGAATGAGAATTGTATTTTGTTAAATTGTGATATATTTATTTTTTCTTATATTTATATGGCAAATTATGATGATCAAATTGTATATATAAAACATTCCTTGCATCTTTGGAATAAATTCAAACTCCAGTGTATTACATTTGCTTTCCCTTTTCCTTTTTAGATATATTAATACTTTTTATTTTGACCAAAGTGGATTACAAATCATTCACAGTAGTATTTCAGGTACATAGTGACATTGAATGGGGCATTCCCTTCATCAATGTGTCCTCTCTCCACCCCTGTTCCCAGCATGCATTCCATATGATCATTTATACTGCCACTTTTAATCTTGCCTCATGTTTTAGGGAATAATTTTTCCTAGTCCTAAGTTTCAGTCACTCCTCTGATGTCTCATTTTATACCTCCAGTTTATTTAGATTTTACAATAAAGAACCCAAGATGATAAATTGTAAACATATTTATTTGAATAGGTATTAATATATCTCTAATTTGTTAAATATCCTTTGACTATAGACAAATGTGGAGACCATAGATTTGTATTTAAATCATCAATTTTCTCCAGGTTTAAATTTCATTTTAAATATTTCTTAGTATTATTATTTGGAAAAGAGATTTAAAAATATATATTTAGGAGGGTTATTTGTTTGTTTTGCTTTTTGCTTTTGGCCACACCCGTTGATGTTCAGGAGATACTCCTGGCTCTGTGCTCAGAAATCACTCCTGGCTTGGGGGACCATATGAGATGCCAAGGGATTGAACTGCAGTCCATCCTAGGCTAGCACTAACATGGCAGATGCATAACCTCTAGCGTCACGGCTCTGGCCCCATTTTTGTTTTTGATTTTTTGAGTTTTGTATTTAGGAGTGTTTTAAAGTACTTAGCCCATAGACTGAGAGATGGCTCAAAGGAATGCCTTCCTTTTTTGTTTGTTTGTTTTTTTAGGCCACACCTGGTGACACTCAGGGGTTACTCCTGGTTATGTGCTCAGAAATCACTCCTGGCTTGGGGGACCATATGGAACACCGGGGGGATCGAACTGCAGTCCATCTTAGGCTAGCATGTGCAAGGCAGATGCCCTACTGCTTGCACCACCACTTGGGCCCTAAAAGAGTGCCTGCTTTGCAAGTGGGAGTCACAGGTTTTATTCCTGTAACTACAAGGTCCCCTGATCTTAGTAAAAAATTAAGTACCGATTCTTATGGGTGAAAATATTCAGTTTCTACATGTTAATAGAATTTTCTTTCACCATATGTAGTTGTTTTGTTGGTCATATGCCCTTTAAGCTAAAAAATAAAGTAGAATCCAACTGAGCATGGTCCAACAAAGTATTATGCAATTAGGTCCTTCAATAAGAATCAAAATTATCTCCAGATGGAAAAAAAAAAACTCAATTTCAGACCTAGTGGAATTCTGTAAAATATAGCACTTATACAAGTAGTACTTTTACAATTAAAGGGCTCCTCTCTACATAAATTCAAATGAACTCTGTCTCAAAACAACATAACAAATCCATAAAGGGCATCGGGTGAGGAGGTCTGCTCCAAAATAATTAGCATTTCAAATGAAATCTTGTGATCCACTTTAATATAGGGGTTCAGTACCCCACCTTTAAGTGAAGTCAGCATATGATTTTCTTCAATGTTGAATAGCTCTAACCTAGTAATCACTCAACAGTGTATTTATGTGTATTTCAGAATTTTGATTAAATAACCTGAGATCACATCTCACAGGTTGAGGAATAGATGGTATGCCATCTATTTTGATTAAGAACTTCTGGTTGATTATAATTTCCATAAAAAGATGAGATTGAAGAAAAACAGGGAGATTAGTTGTGCTTCCTATGTAATTTTTTATAACAACTTTTTATTTTTAGTGACCTTACAACAAGCATGTGTTTGTATTTAAAAATTGTCAAATAAACTTGAAGGAGTAGGCAGTAAAGAAGGAGTGTCCTAGTCCAGACTTCTATAACAGAATGCCATAAACTGAGGATCTTAAAAACAAAAGACTTTCATTTCTTACAGTTCTGAAACCTGGGATTTCCAAAATCAAGGTAGCATTAAATGCAGCAAGTACTGCACTTCCTGATGCATATATGATCATTTTACCCATGTTCTCTCATAGTAGAAGACAAATGGAGTCGTTGGGGTCTTTTTAATATACTACCTTTACAGTGCAAATACTCCAAAGGCATCAACTGTGAATTTTACCACTTGTTTGAGGCCAGAGAGATAGCACAGCGAAAGGCCTTTTGCCTTGCATGTGACCAATCTAGTACAGACCCAGGTTCAATACCTGGCATCTCAAAAGGTACCCTGAGCCTGCCAGGGGCAATTTCTGAGTGCAGAGCAAGGAGTAACCCCTGAACATTGCCAGGTGTGACCCAAAAATAAAAAAAAATTAAAAAAATTTTACCACTTGTGTGTAGGGAGGTTAAAATTTCAATATGTGAATTTTAGAGACAGTGTCATTTCATGTATTAAAGGAAGAAATATTTCCTACCACCAATTTTGTACACTTCAAATCTATGCTTTGTGAAAATAATCTTTCTAAATTACAAACCTGGCAGTTCTGTTTCCAGTTAACACAGATTCGAGAATAAAATTTTAAATTTTTATTATTGTTGGAATATTACTTTTTTTTTAATCCAGTGATTTCTTCCTGTTCAGTTTAATCTAACATCTCCATTGTGCCTTAGGTACATGCCATAGCTTCTTCATTTTACTAACCCATTCTATAACTTGCCAAAGGACATTTTCTTGTGTTTTATCCATACTAAATGCTGATTATCATAGCTTCTTTTTATTTTATTTTGTATATTTATTTGTCTTTTTATTTTTTAATTCTTTTTATTGAGAACAATCTTAATTACAAGTCTTTCACAGTTCCATTTAAGGTACATAAAGACAATGAATCAGGGAAATTTTCACCACCAGTATTGATCTCTCTTGGCCCTTGGGACTGCTAGTGTAACAGGTCCCTTTGTTGTATACATTGTTGTAGTTTGGGTCTTTTGATTTTGTATTTGATGACTTTGGGTTGGGTATTTATATCTGATCATTTTTTATTTCCTCTCAATGTTAGTGAGACTATTTTCCCCTAGTACCATCCACATTTTTTTTTATTTTACTTTCTCTTTTTCCTCAATTTATGAGGAAAACAAGATGATTCATGTTCTATGGTTCTGTTGAAAACAAAAGAAGCTCCTGTATAGAAACTATAAATATAAAGTTAAAAAAAGAAAGAAAAAGAAAAACACACAAAAAAAAACAAGACAAGAAAACAAAATGAAAAACAAAGCAACAACAAAAACAAAAGGAAAAGAGGGCTGGTGTGGTAAGTGTTTTTTTGTTGTTGTTTTTTAATAGGCACAGTTAGTTTTGGGTAAGTGGAAAGGAAATTCCCTTGGTCTAAGAGTTACAGGGTTTCTGTATCTGATTATCCTTGTCTCTTCTTTTAAAAATTGATTTGGTGTTTGTTTTATTGCCTATTTTTTTTGTTTTGTTTTTTTTTTCTTTTCCCCTTTCTTCTTTTATAGCCTCTGGACTCCTCCCAGCTTTCCTTTTTTTCTCTCCAAAAGAACCACAGAACTTGAATCAACTTGTTCTGCCTCATAAATTGAGCAGAATATAATGGATAGTACCAGGAGCAAACCAGTCATATGAACATTAAGTGGAAATTAAAAAATGATGAGACTTAAACACCAAACTGAAAGTCAACGACAACAGAATCAGGATACCCAACTTACAACGAGCTCTGCACAAAGGTGACCTGTTACACTAACAGTCTAGGCTAGAGGCTAAGTAGGGAGATATGGGATGCATGCTGGGAACAGGGGTGGAGGGAGGACAACCCTGGTGGTGGCCCTGTTCTATTGTCACTATGTACCTTAAATATTACTGTGAAAGATCTGTAATTCTCTCTGGTCACACTAAAAATTATTCAAAAAAAAAAAAGAAATTTCTCTTGCCTTTTATTACCTTTCCTGAGAAAGAACTTCTCTGTGTTTCTGTATCGGCTAATTTGGCAAGCCAGATTCTTGATTTATAGGTTCGCCAAACCTTTTTTTTTAGCATCTTTCTAAGTTCAAAAATTCAATAATATCAATACAATGATAAAATGAAGCCCATTTGCCATATTGACATTTGAACAAATAGTATAAAAAAATAGAGGATATAACTTCTAGCACCTTAGCACAAACTAAGACAGACATACCAAATAGCACTGAAAACTATTGTCTATTTAACAGTAACCTGCTAGATAAAGGAAAAAAAAATCCATTTAATAATATTTGAATATAATAATAAAATTTGAAAACACCCCAAATAAATGATAAAAATGTAATTTTACTTAACTTTTGCTCTTTAACAGACTTAGTATCTTATGTAATATAATGGAACTCAATAGAAAACATGTTTGTTTGTAAACTCAATTAGCTGATTTTTAAATAGAATTTTAAAAATGTTATTAAGAAATTATGGTTTACAAAATTGTTCATAATAGAGTACTGAAAGGCAGTAAGTGATATGCCTTCAGTAAAAAATCAAAAATTACTTGTCTAAAAAAAAAAAGGAAAAGCGAGAGACTGATAGAGGAAGCAAAGTAGTCATACTGCCATGGAACATGGAATTACAGTCAATTTCAGAGCTAAGGAGAATATTTTCTTGAAGAGAGGAGGGACATGGATGAAAGGTTTGGAACTTTTTAACTTCAGTTATATCCTTAGCACTGTACTCTGTGAACTAATTCAAAATATAGCCAGGTGTGGCTCTGATAGGCCTAGAACACTACTGAAATGATTCTTGTGTTTCTTGTGATTAAAGGATCTTAGCACCACTATATTCTTGGGCCACAGCATAAAATTGTCCAATTCAGTTGACAACAAATCACCAGAAAGGAATCCCTTATTATTGAACACTGCTTGGGAGGTTCCCCTAATAAAAGCTTTGCATAACATCAATACTTATAGTTATTGCAAAGGCAGGTTCAAATTACAAGGCTGATAAGATAGTAACCAGCCTTCCTGGAGCCTACTGAGGTTTAATTCCTAGCACCTCATTTGATTCCTATAAGAATGATCCCTGAGCACAGAGCCAGGATTGATCCCTGAGTACTAAGTAGTGAAACAAAACAGCAAAAGCATAAGTAGATTCTAATTTTAGGATTTTTGTAGTTTGTAATCTGAAAGAAATGTGTAGTTCTATAAAAATGTATATGATAGGTGTGAACAACCAGGTATAAATTATAGCAGAACATAAAAAAGAAAGCGTTCAAATGAAAAATATTAAATGTGTCTCCAGGTTTGGATAGTAATGCACAACATATTACTGTGAATCATGCATTTACTGAGGCATCAGTGTTTTTGTACCTAGAACCCAGGCATGAAGTAACTGCTGAGATGTAGAAAACGTAATGGGACATAAACTGCTCTCAGGATTTAAGAGATGTCAAAAAAATATAGTTACTTTCAGAAGAAATAGAGTCCACCATCACTATTATTTGCTGAAGCCAGCTTATCATTGCTGTGTAGTCTTTGGGACTGTTAAACATCACAGCTGTCTCCCCACTTGTTACACTTCATTTCAAAGAGGCCAGTATCTCTTCATGCCTAGGAATCTCTGAACTCCTTGTTTCACTTCCCTATAGTCTGAAGCCCTGATTTTGAGTCATTCTTTTATTTCCACCTGTCAGAAGAAAAGCACTAGTTTGCTATGAACTTTCTTTGTTTTCTGACTTTTTCTTTACCATATACAATTGTAAGTTCACTCAAATGAAAGTCACAAGAGAGTTGAGTTTTGATTCTGCCCATTCTAAATTTCTCCCCACAGGCAATTTCCACCTGAGGTCATTCACCAAAGTACATGAAGTCTGCGTCACTGGAACATGGTATAATATGGTATATATGGTATAATATGGTATAATTGATGGTATAACTGTATCCCCTCAATGTAAATGGCCTTATTTTTGCTGATCAGCTGCAATTATTATAAGCAATCTCTGCAAGCATGTCTCAACTTTCCTAAAGCGGCTGTGCTGTCATTCAAGAGATGGTACAATAACACCTCTTTCCTATGGAATATTTAAGATGACCTTGTTGTAATTGTAAGTCAATTATTTACTCCTCTCACAGACAAAAGTTATTCAGATATGCTTAAGTAGCAATAATTTTCTTAAATTATTATAGACTAGGCAGCTTTCCAAAGTCACTTCAGATGGTAACAACCCTTAGAAAAGAAATATTTTTTTGGTTTTGTGTCACACCCGGCAGCACTCAGGGGTTAATCCTGGCACTGCTCTCAAAAATCACTTCCTTCTGGTGGGCACTAGAGACCATATGGGATTCTGGGATTTGAATCATCCATCATGGTTGGCTGCATGCAAGGCAAACGCCCTGCTGCTGTGCTATCTCTCCAGTCCCAACCCTTAGAAACTTTTATAAACCTCTGCCTCCCTTTATACAGGCGGGGCAGATTGTTTCACATAAAGTTGAGTTATCAAATATTGCTTGTATTCATCTATTCTCAGAAGCATGCAAGTAATAAAGTGTTTTATATATTCTTCAGACAAATTGATGATGGGGTGCTCTCCATTAAAAAGACAAAATGCAGTGTTTTGTTTTCATCTTCAACAAATGGCCTGCTGAGATTCATTCAGTTTTCATTTTCAGAATAAAACAGTAATTTCTGGTATGACCTAAATGCCACAAAATGCAGTATTCATGCCACACATACATTCTTAGATATAAATATTGTTATTATTTTCAATAGAAAAGGCAGCAGTAAAAGACCTATGGCTTCATAAGACATTATTCAGCTTTTGTGACTTTGCTTGTAAGACAGCTTCAAATTAATTTCCTTTTTGGTATAAATTTTCCCTTTTTGTCAACAACCATTTGCTAATAAACCTGGGAGAGCAAACACAAAGAATCAAAACAGCTTTGGCCTCTCTGTATGACCCTTCTGAATTTCATTTTATGAATCACTTGGATTTGTTTTAGCAAAAGCAAATTTACTATTAAGTATTCCCAAAGCCAGAGCATCATGCAAAACAGGACTCCTGGCGGTTCAATTACATAATCAATTGATACCTCTGAATCTTTCTGTGCTACATTCCCAAAAGATTGTGATTGGTTATTAAAGAATAACATATGAAGTTCAAGGTAGCTTAGGACCTACCAGGTAATGAACCGTTCCCAAGGAGGGAAAATCAGCTTCTTTACCTCAAATAGAATAAGTACCATCACAGTAAAAAAAAAATTGAGTTTTAGAAAAATGGTACACCTTCAAACACTCTTAAAATAAAAAGAAATCAAAAGCAATCCTCAGTTCCTGGGAAAGTATCAACAATAAAATCCAGAGATGTATATTGTTTTATCAGAATTTGACTCAGTAATATTTTTAAAAAAATTGAGATACCACTGGTTTATAACATTCTCTAAGATCTGACGTATGCCTGCACATTTGGATAAATGTGCTTAAATGTGATGTGCCAAAATTTATTTCCACAATTTTAGTATTATTCACCAGTATCAATTTAACCCATTTCTCCCACTTCTCATCTATAACTGGAGTCCAGACTCCAAAACGAGAATATGTTGAGATGCAGATCTGGAAGCAAATATTGATGCAGGACATAATTCACACAGTGAAAAGGTACAAGAACGGGTTCAGGAATCAAAGCACTCAAGCAAGGAGTCCCACCACATCAATCTTCTGCTCCTAAGAAGGAAAGCAGCTTAATGGGGGAAGACCGAAGAATGAGCGCCTGCTTTCCTCAGACCCCTGCTTTTATTCACAATTAGTAGGCCAAACCTTAGGGTGGGAGAGTAATACCATGTAAGGAATAATCTAATAATTCCATCAACAGATCACATCCTAGGTGGAATATGAATATTGTTTAGGGTGGGACTAGTAATCCAACATTCATCCTCTTCTTTAATAACCACCACTTGCTTTCAGAGACCAAGTTGCTTTCATTGTGTTTTACTTACATACATGCAAAATCCCATCAAGTTAGATTTACTGTTGAATTCTATTAAACTTTTAAGTATAAGATAGTATGACTGTTGATTGTGTGACCATAGCTAACAATAAAATTAAAAACTGTATTAGCAATTCAAATCCATTAATGTGTACACTTAAAATTTATCATGCCAGATTATAGATTGATTCACCCTAAAAACTCAATCAGTATAATCTATCATGTAAGCAGGCTAAACAACCAAATGATTATTTTAAAGGATATGGAGGTTTCTATTCAACAAAATTTACAATATATTTATCATTTAAGGAAATCAATTGTACAATTTGTGATCATGGTAAAATCACATTGTAAAGCTGTATAAAAATCTAAGCCTCCTAGTAAAAATTGAGACTAAGGCAAAACTTTGAGAATTTTTATTCAAAATTATTCTAGAGACCAAAGTCGTACAAAAAATGCAAAAAAAAAAAAAGGCAATTTAAAGTACCAGTATTTTTTTTGAGAGGAAACAAATGTTATAATTTGAGCTAATTAACTACAAAGGAAATCATGTAGAGAAGCTACTAAAAATTATAAGTGAAATTAAGTTAGATTACATGACAGAGGACCATATGAAAAAGTATATAATTATAGTGCATTTTTCTATAAAGACAAAATGGCTAGAAATTTAAATTTTTCTTGTCATTAGCAGAAGCAGCGAAACTCAAGAAATAGGAAAATTTTAAAATACTTTCACTGAAAAATATAAAAAATACTAAGAAATTGGGTCCAGAGAAATAGTACACTGTAGAGTATTTTCTCTGCAAGTGGTGGACCTGAGACTGACCCAGGTTCAATATCTAAGCTTCCCATGTGGTTTCCTGAGCCTGTCAGGAGATTTTTTTTTCTGATTACAGTCAGGAGGAACCCCTGAGGACCATTAGGTGTGGCCCCCCACAAATACTGAGATATTAAGTATAATAAAATAAAGTATAGGTTGTATTGATGAATAAAAAAAACTCACTATTGTTAAGATGTCAACTTTTGGTTAATCATAAATAGATCTAATGATATGCCAAAATCATGTATTAATATTTAATAGATTGGTAAATGATAAAATTCAAAAATAGGCAAAAATATAAAATAGTCAAAATTACTTTGAGAAAAGCAGTGAAAGAGCTACAATATTTAATTTTATACTTAATACAATATTAAACTAACTGAGCATAGTGATATTGAACACAAGTATAGTTTCCAATGAAACAGAAATGGAAGTAGTAAACTCATACATATAAATCAATTATTTTTTCAATTTGTTTCACTACATAATCTAATAATTGGTATGTAATCTTTGCTACAATGCTACTGAAACAATTCTATATGTAAAAAAAAGTGTAGAAAGATATAAAAGAAGAAAGGAGAATTAAATGTCATTAAACAAACCAAGTAAAGCAAAGTGCGAATAAGGCTTTGAAGTTTACTTTATAGCAGATATAAATTAATTCAAATAGAATATTTAAATGATATAAAATCAAAACAGTAAAAATTGTAGAAGAAAACATGTTAAGTACTTATAATTTTTAGTTATTCAAACATTCCCTAGATAAACACAAAAAATCAGAAACGTTTAACAATATTATAAGACACCATGAAAATAAAATCTTTATGAGTTTTCAATGACAACATTAAAAATAAAAATGTATGCCATGGAGTGGAATAAATATGCATAAGATATAAATATATAGTAGGTTTACAACAATACACACACTATTCTTAGAACTCAATAATAGTAAAAGAAACAACCTCAGGAAATCGAAAAAAAATCTATACTTATCATTCACAAAATGAATATGTACTTATCATTCACAAAAAAGAATATAAATGAACAACTGTGGGGTTGGCTGTCAGCAGTCGCAGTCTGTATTTGTTCTGAACTTGTAATGGATAAGTCATCAGGAAGGATGTAACACAAAAAAAGAGATGGATTCACAGGAGAAAGAACATAGTGCCAGGGGTTTGAGCAGCCTCTTGGATAAAACAGAGCCAGTCAGCTTCCCCAGTACTTCTCTGTGGCCTTTATTAGCCAATGTTAACAGAACAAAAGTAATTTAATGCAGTTAAGTGTACTTTTGTTAATTAAACCTAAGGAGATCCCTAATCAAGCCTGGTGGTGTTTTACAACTCAAAGAAATCAAAAGAATAGAATGGAAAAGCAGAGAGAGAGTTCTTAGAATAGCTACAACCAGTAAATATATTGTGTTATTAACATTAGATGTCATTAGAAAAATACAAATCAAAACTACACTCACTGAAATGTTTGCAATAAAAATATACATAATACAAGTGTTGGTGAAGATATGATTATAATTTTATATAATATTGTGATTATATAAGAAGGGTGCTCCTTATAAATAAAAGCAACTAGTCACTTTCTTATTAAATTAAATATGCACTTGTCATTTGATTTAATATTTTCATTTGTAGTTACTTTCCAGAGAAAATGGAGACATGCTCACAAAAAGACTCGTAACTAAATATTTATAAATGAGTTTACAATAGTATAAATATTGGGAACCATTCTTGTATCTATCAATTGATTAATTTGACACAGCAACACAATGAAATTCTCAGCTTTTAAAACAAAATATTTTTTAATAAATAAAACAGACACAAATTCAAAAATATATACTAAGCAAAATACAGAAATAAGAACAACATGCCATAATTTACTTTCATAAAATATCATGGGGCCAAAGAGATAGCATGGAGGTAGGGTGTTTACCTTGCAAGCAGCCGTATAGTAGTTTGAATCCCGGCATCGCATATGGTCCCCTGAGCCTGTCAGAAGAGATTTTTGAGCCTAGAGTCAGGAGTAACCCATGAGTGCTGCTGGGTGTAACCCAAAAACCAAAAAAAAAAAAAAACCTATAAAATATATCAGTTGAACTTGTTATCTGAAAAGCAGATAGATCACTGGCTTCCTGAGTGAGGAAAGGGTGTCTGATTTGGGTAGTGGAATAAGTAATTGTTCGGGGTCTTAAAAATTTCTTGACATAATCACAAATGAGTAGATAACATGTTGTTGAACTTATCAAACATAAAAATTAAATTGGGCTTTTTATTGATTTAAAATTATATTTTAATAAAACATTGTCTAAAAGGTAATTGAATGTTGATCAATTGAGTAATGCATAGTAATGCTATGAATATGCATTCATAGCCCATAGTAAAGTTGAGAATGTTAATATAACCTATGACTTTTCTACATAATATTATTGACATGTCCTCTGAAATTGCTGGGGAAATAGATAATTTCTCTCTAATTTATGTTGCATGGAAAAATAACATTTTAAATTTTGTTTTTTTTCTTAATTTAAATGATATATACTATAATTCTAGAGTCCAAGTACCTTTTATTGTGGTTGTAAAGTTTCATCTTACTGTAATTTTAGGGATAAAATTAAAATGTAGACATTTAAGTACAATATGATGCATATGATGGTGTTTTGAATAAGGAATGATATAAATGTGTTTTATTCACAGAAAGATCTGGGGTTTATACTTAATTAAATTGAATGATTTGCACAAAGATAGATGTTTAAATAAAACACAAAAACTGCTATTGGCCCTGGAAAGTAGACAGTATTTGATCCATAGCACAACTCTGTGCTTGAAAATTTTTGAAGAGGGTTTGAAAACAGGAGTAAAACCTGGAAAATATCTTGACGGTGGTCAACATTTGACACATTAGAGTAAGGGAAAATATTATGTAATCTAGAGGTTTAGACAAATTAGATGATAGAAAAATGGTTTATATTATTAACTTTATTTTTTAAGGATATAGAGATAAGAATACTTTCTAGGCAATGTTATTATAAATTTCAAAGAAATATTGTGGAATGTTTGATGCAAATACATTTTCTCAGATAATAAAACAAGGAAATAACACTGATAATTGTAGTTTTGGTTTCTCTAAGGATAAATCAATCTAGAATAGACATCAGTCAATAATTTTTCTATATTGCTACATTTCACCTAAAACATTTCCTTAAGAGAAATGACAAAGACTTCTATTGAAACTAGAAGAGGGCATAAATAAAAATGTAAAAGTCTTGTACTTCGAGATTGTGACACAAAATTTACAATGGAACTTTCTTGTTGGTTATGAATAAAATATGTTTTATTAATAAAACATGAGAAATAAATTTATCCATCCAACCTAATAATTTGAAACAGCTATAATCTACCTATGCAATATAAAAACATTTCATGTCACAAAGATACATATAAATATAACTTGAAATATCAAAAATTAATAGTTTATACCTGAGCTGCAATTCCCTAAAAGCAAGTAATGTAAATTATTTAAGGATAGTTTCTATCTCAGAAAAAAATCTCCAACATCATTTGCCTTTGGGAATGTAGAAATCTCATTTTATAATTTAATTTATCGAATGATATCTTTGATTTTATGTTTAATAGTATAACAGTGTTTTTGCTATGTTTTTACAACTGTTCAATTTAGGATTGTTGCATCAAATCTAAGTTGTAAAATATTTCTTATAAATTTTTTTTTGTTTTTTTAAGGCTACACCCGGTGACACTCAGGGGTAACTCCTGACTTTGTGCTCAGAAATTGCTCCTGAATTGGGAGACCATATGGGACATCGGGAGATCGAACCAAGGTCTGTCCTGGGTCAGACGTGTGCAAGACAAATGCCCTGCCACTGTGCCACCATTCCGGCCTCTCCTTTTAATGTTTAGAAATCATTCTTTTCCATCAATACATACTAAAATTAATAAGAACAAACTAAAAAAGGGCACAACTATCTCTCAACTGGAATAAATTTGAAACACATAATATGAAATAAACCACTATAAGCAAGTGATTTTCTGTATAGCATATTCATAAACCAGATAAATGTTAACAGAGAAATGTGTGTATGGGGAGAGAGAGAGTGAGAGAAAGAGAGAGAAAGAAAGAAAGAAGAAAGAAAGAAAGAAAGAAAGAAAGAAAGAAAGAAAGAAAGAAAGAAAGAAAGAAAGAAAGAAAGAAAGAAAGAAAGAAAGAAGAAAGAAAGAAAGAAAGAGAAAGAAAGAAAGAAAGAGAAAGAAAGAAAGAAAGAAGATAAAGAAAGAAAGAAATAATGAATGAAAGAAAGAGAAAAAGAAAGGAAGAGAAAAAGAAAGAAACGAACAAACAAAGAAAGAAAAAAAAAGAAGAAAGAAAGAAAGGAAAAGAAAGAAAGAAAGAAAGAAGAAGAAAGGAAGAAAGAAGAAAGAAAGAAAAGAAAGAAAGAACAGAAAGAAAGAAAGAAAGAAAGAAAGAAAGAAAGAAAGAAAGAAAGAAAAGAAAGAAAGAAAGAAAGAAAGAAAGAAAGAAAGAGAAGATAAAGTACGACCAGCATTATCAGCAGCAGCAGCAGCGAAACAGAAAATGAAGGCAAAAGAAGATGAAGAAAAAAGAAGAAAAGAATGATGAGAAAAAAGGAGGGGAGGAAAAAGAAAGGAGGATTAAGAGGAAAAAGAAGGGAAAGAATAAGGAAGAAGATGAAGATTCCCACTACCACATTCCCACCAACAGAAGAAGATGAAGACAAAAGAAGATGAAAGAGAAAGAAGACGAAGAAAAATGAAGAGGAGGAGAAAAAAGAAGGGGAGGAAAAAGAAAGAGGATTAAGAGGAAAAAGAAGAGAAAGAATGAGGAAGAAGATGAAGATTCCCACCACCACATTCCCATCACCAGTTGTGTCCTCCCTCCATCCCTGTTCCCAGCATGCATCCCATATCTCCCTCCTTTGCCCCCTGGACTTCTATTGTAACTGGTCCCCTCTGTGCATAGCTTGTTGTAGATTGGGTATTGATTGGTTCTGTATTATTATCCTAGGCAAGACTTGTTCCTATTTATATGACATTTGCTGTTTTTTTGTCGATTTAATGGTATGTAAATACATGAGGAGAAACTATGCATTAAAAAATCAGTATATATTTTTTGTTGTTTTGGAACCAAACAAAGGAGCATTTAGGGCCACTCCTGACTTTGTGTGTAGGAGTGACGACTGACAATGTTTGGAGAACCATATGTGATGTCAGATATTAATATAGTTTAGCAACATGCAAGACAATAGTTGTATTTTCTTTCCAGACCTGCACAAATAATCTTTTTGGACCTCAATTAAATAAATCTACAAAGTTTTGAGGTTTTTTTTTTTTTTAGAAATTCTTCCTTGAAATTGAGCTGTGATGCTAAGATTATGATACAAAGGAGATTAGCCAGAAAGCATAACAGTAGACTTAAAGTACTATAGCAATTGTTACAAGAAAACTGTATTAAAAACACTAAGTACTGTAGGGTTATTAGAAACATATGGTATTTTTTGAAGTTTTTTTTTTTAATGCAGCAGGGGTTCTGTAGATTCATTAAGGTACGAGAAATGATGAAGACAAAGCCTGAGTGAGAAATAACCTTTTGTCTTATGAGCCTTTTCCATCTCATCCCATCTGCCTCAATGAAATCACACTTAAAAGTGTTGAAACTATCTACAGAGGTCACATTTATTTTTGAAGTTTAGTAAACAAGGTTTCTGTCTCATGAAAAAATTGCAGCAGAGTGTACTAACACTAAAGACACCTATCATTACAGGTATTCTTTTGTAAAATAATACCTGTGAAAAGTATGGTTTGTAAATAGAATTATGTGACTATCAAATTCAAAGTTTCTTTAAAGTCATCAGAGAATAGCATAAAAAAGGAGAGAAAACTTTTCATATATTATGAAAAACCTATTCACATTAATTATTTTCAAGGATCAAGAAGAGGTTAGTTTCTTTGAGAAAAGATGCATATTGTCCCTTAGAGCCTAGCTCTTCTCTGAAGAAACATACTTTCTCCTTTGGAAGAGCTATGATGATAGGAGTGCTTTTGAATTTAAGAGAACTTTTCTTAACAATAAAATTTATTGTAGTTAAAATCAACGAATAGATATATGCATTACTAGATGCCATTTACTATGATTTTTTAAAAGATAGAAAAGTGTTTGCAAGGGACAAATCAGTGTCCAGATAATATGCTCACTTGCTTTTCACAGAAAAGTATTTTCAGTGAAACTGAAGCATATTTTAAACTACACAGAGTGTCAAAATAATTTAACCTTTTTTATTAAACAGGATGTAGGGGCATACATTTGTCATAATAAATACAAAGATGGATCTAAATGATTTTAAAGACTTGGTGACATTTTACAACATAATAGTTTTCCCCCATTTCAAGTTATTTGTGAATATACATTGTCAATAAAACTTTGGGTTTATATGTACATAATATCTTTTAACCCCCCCTTTTGTTAAGTTGTCTTTGAGGCCACATTTATTTTTAACATCATTATTATACACATCATCTTTAATACTAGAAACAGTAATATCTCAGCTCAAGCTCATTTTATTTTATTATAGTAACTCTACATCCATATCTAGGACTTCTTACATTATCAACAATGCTACTCTTACTCATTAAAATTCAGTTACTTGTCACTACATAGTTATTCAAATATACCAACCATATCAGTGTCAAGGGTTTTGCAAATGATTTCCCTTTACCTGCAATATTCTCCTTCCTTTAGACATTATGTTGAGGGTTTTGCTCAAATGTCTCAATGTCTTTATTAACTCTGTGTATTAGCAAATATACAGATATGAAGTTGATTAATCACTGCCATCTTGCATTCTACCTTTATGATATTATACTTATCACAGTATGATAATATAGCCTTGCATGTATATATGTATGTCTGCCTTTATATTTCTTTTGTCATATTTAATAGATATTTCACTTGAGAATGGAAATTCCATAGCATTTATGACTTTTATCCAGTTATGGGTGTATTTTAGAAAAGTGTCCTTTCAGGGGATTGGTGCAACCAAGAAATATTTATACGGCTTGGGGACCACTCCCTGAAACAGTAAGCCACCTTGATGACGTGGTTAAATATTCCAATCTGTATTTTGGCTGCTCTGGCAGCAGTTATGAGGACAGTAGAGACATACCTCTCAGTGTTGGGGAGTTGGAAGAGGTACATTAAATTCTATAGTTAAAACTCAGCCAAGTGCTCCAACCCTATCTCCTGAGCTCCTGTCTCCTCAGTTCTAAAAAATTCCATTTATATATCTGGGTTGGTGTTCACTAATAGATGACTGAGGAAAGAAAACTCTTAACTATGCAAATGAATTTACTAACTCTTTATACAAGTGTGAGAGAAATTTCTTTGTAATCATAAATTACACCTTAATATCTTCTTTTTTTTTTGTTTTTTTGGGTCACACCCGTTTAATGCTCAGGGGTTACTCCTGGCGAAGTGCTCGGAAATCGCCCCTGTTTTGTGGGGACCATATGGGACGCCGGGGGATCTAACTGCAGTCCTTCCTTGGCTAGCACTTGCAAGGCAGACACCTTACCTTTAGCGCCACCTCGCCGGCCCCACACCTTAATATCTTCTATAGAACTTTGCTACTTATGAAACTCGTCTAACTTTTAAGTCACTCAATATATTAAAACATTCTCTCATTAAAAAATAACTTTTCAAATATTGAAAGAAAGTTTGAAATAACTCCTGAAAGAAAGTTTGAAATGGTATCAATTAAGTTATTCATTCTCTAAAAATGTTATATTTTTAGCCAGTTCATTCATTAATTTTGTCATTTCCTCCTGGATATAATTTCATTGACTATATTTTATATTATAGGCTATTAACCTAGAGTGAGTGCTGGAACAAATATGTTGAATTAGTGTAAGGCAGGGGTCTCAAACTCAATTTACCGGGGGCCGCAGGAAGCAAAGTCGGGGTGATCCTTGAGTGCAAAGTCAGTAGTAAGCCTTAAACTTTGGGGTGTGTGACCCAAACAACTAAAACAAAACAAAACAAAAAAAGATTTCTCTAGGACAGGTCCACAAAATGTTGTACGGAGAGCCATTTGCGGCCCCATGGGCCGCAGGTAAGGAGAATAGTGTTAAACTTGAGAGTTAACTGGTTGGAGTCATATGATCATGAAAGTAAACACAGTTACACATAGGTTTTAAATATTTTGTTGTTATCAATAGAGCACAGTTATGATGATTTAATGGCCAGTACCTTTTAATGGGAAAAATCAGACTTCTTACCTCAGATTACTCATATATAAAATGAGCATACTGATCCTAGTACAGTTCACAATCATATGATGGGGATTAGAATTTACACCTGAATTCTAATTAGTGATTAAACAGTGTGCTATTTTGTGTAGAAAGAATTTAAGCTAATATGCATGTACATGGAAATGTAGAAAAATACTATGCCTGTAATGTTTAAGGAGTTATGTAAGTTTTATGGCTTTAGATTGCCTTGTGTGCTGTTAAGAAATATTATAATGTGTTACAATCTGGGGACTTGAGGGACAAAGTAATTGTACACGGTTTCTGTCTTATTTATCTTAATGTTCTTTGGCTGAAATTTCTAAGTTAAGGTATCAGCAAGGGGACTTCTGAGATTTATGTTATGGGTGATTGTCCTTCCACTGTAACTTTACCTTGTCCTCTTTCTTTGCATCTTTGTTCTCATAATGAAAAATAAATAATTATTAAAAATAAAAGAAAGAATGGGAGAGAGAGAGAGAGAGGAAGAGAGGGAGTGAGATGGAGAGGAGAAGATAAGAGGTAGGGAAGGGTAGAAGAATGAGAGAGGAGAACTAATGAATTTTCTTGTATAAAGTGGGAACAAGAGATAGAAGAGGGAGAACAGATAATATCCTCTCAGTTCAAGATAGTTTGGGTACAGAGGATAGTGTTTGATTTGTTTGTAATGAAACCGTTTTCAATTCCCAGTACCCTAAATGGTTACTCAAGTTCTACCAGTAGTGATTCCCAAGCAAAGAGCCAGGAATAAGGTCTGAGCACTGCCAGGAGTAGCCCCCAAACATATATATTATAATATATACATATGTATGTATATATATTATATATGTGCATTGAGAGACAGAGACAGAAATAGTGCCCTACCCCTTATAAGTCTGACTCTGTGGAACCTAGAGCTACCCCAAAATGAGAGTATTTGCTAGTGAAAATGAATCATACTTCTAATGATTTGCTATTAAGCATAGTTGAAAATACCATGTATAGTCTTAAGCATTTAGTTCCATTATCACTCACATTACAAATAATGTCTTTCTAGGTTACAAGGCTGGGCTTGTAAAGGAAAAAATATCAAGTAAATGCAATAATATAGTTCCTAATGGGTTTTAAAGTAATGATCTCCAGTTTCTAGAGTTCAGTGCCATAATGTTACATGCTAAATAATTTTTCTTCTTTAAGATGGGTTTCTAAAAAGCCTCTCTACTTCAGTTCATTATTAACCTGTTCCACACGCCTACTACATAGCACTGAAGAGTATTTTAAATGATGTTAAAGTGGTCAATGAACTCCTGTGATAGATTCACATGGAAACTAATTGAAGTTGAACATTTGGATTAACTCAGGTCTACTTCTGCAGAAAGGACTCTTAATGACAACTGAGCTTGTTTTTGATGAAACTGTATAAACCCAGTTAACATAATAACACTCTGGGAATGAAATGATGAAAGTTTCTAAAAATTGACAAAAGACCTCGTCTGCTGATGAGAAACTATGACACAAGCTTTCTGAAGGTTCAAATCCTATTCATGCTAGTGCTAATTTTAGATTTCCAAAACAAACTTAAGAAATTCTGGAACAATTATTTTTAATATAAATTCTCTAGAGTTTTTCTTGATATTACTTGTATTTAGTGTATCATTTTCTTACTTTGAATCATTGCATTTAATCCTTCAACTAGATCACTGCTATTTGACTTTTGGGGGACCTGTGTTAGTTTATTTGTTTTTATTCACCAGTATTACTTTAGAGACTTGCAGGTTATCTCAGCTCAGCTCTTTTCTATATTCCTGAAAGTTTGAGAGCACTGCTATTTTAATCATGTGCAAATAACACTCAAGAGTTAAAATATTGTTTATCATTGACAAAAATATACCTATATTTGTGATTATATTACTGAATTCAACATTTATGAATCACAATGTATTTAACTTTTCATCTCCTTAGATTTTCTGAAGCATGAAGTTCATGGTTTTGTTCATATTGTTTTTCTCATTTGAATATCTTTTATCCTATCCACAAATTATATTTGATTTGAATTATACAGTTTCTTCTAATGTCATCTTATCCACAAACCTTTTCCTCTCTTCAGTTTCTCAGTCTTTAAGTTTTTTCTTTTATATGAATATTCTAACATTTTACTTGTATGCATCCTTATAATCCTTCCCTTTTACCCAAAATTAAGACCATAGGTACACAGGCAATATTTTTCAAACTGAAAATGCTTGAAAGGAGAAACCAGGTATTACTTAAAGTGATGCACTTCTCTGTTCCTAGTACTTTTACTGTCATGTAGTGGATTTTCTTTTCCCATAAGTCAATACCTGTAGCTGTTGTACTGAGTAGCCAGAGAGCAGAAGAAACATTTCTCTATTGATCCTCATTTTTAATAGCTGCCAAAAAGTTGCCTAGAACCTTAGAAATTTAAGAAATGTTTGTTGACTAAAATTCAAAACTATTAACTTTCCCAATAGTCTTTTTTTTTAAATTACTATCATTATTATATTCAACAAACAATAATTTGGCTAATCTGGTTCAATCCCTGGCATTCCAAATTATTCCCGAAGCTCAAACAGAACTGATAGCCAAGCTCAGAGACAGTAGTAAACTTTGAGCACCACCAAGTGTGGACCAAAACCAAAAAAGTCAAGAACAGAAAGCAGAAATTAAGATCTTGTCTTTATGTCATTTTTGTAGAAAGAAAAATATTTGAAACAAGTTTGCATATGCAATTTTTATCATACTGAAAAACTATGGTGCTTTAATTTTTGATGTTTCGGAAGGCATTTTTTACATATCCTTTTTTGTTTTTTACGTTTTTTTTTTGGGGGGGGGGTCATACTGGCATCGATCGGGAGTTACTCCTGGCTTTGCACTCAGAAATAGCTCCTGGAAGGCAAGTGGGACCATATCAGATGTCAGGATTTGAACCACTGTCTGTCCTGGTTAAGCTGTGTGCGAGGCAAATGCCCTACCAATGTGCTATCTCTCCGGCCCTACATATCCCTTTTTACGACAACTTGGATGCACATGATTTTCATAAGCTTTTGTAACTTTTTCATAATGTAATGATCACTAGCACAGAAAGCCAAGGTAAACAAAGAAAAAAAGAAGTGGACCTTGGAAATTGTTTCTTACAAATTGTTGATGACACCTTATCCAATATGAAAGCAATTGCCACTCTGATTAAATTGTTGTCCCTAAAAATTGTTTATACATTAGGTACTACTGAATTTTCCTACGTTTGTGCAATGTATGCTTGAGGGAAAGAAAGAAATAATTAACCTTTTGTTTAAAATTTTGTACAAAAAATTGCAATTATAACCTAACCTACAAGGATTAATAGATAGTTCTGACCTGTTGGCCCATTCATAACGTGCTCAAAGTCAATCCACTGACTTATCTAAGTGATATTAAGTTGTTGATTTTCATTAAACCCAAAATCAATTTATGGATAAATGCATTCTTGAAGAATTATATTTTTATTTATCTTCATGCAGTAATTTGATGGGCATTTTCATGAACACAATATGATTATGCATTTTTACTCTAGTATCTATTCAAATTGAAAATTACTTGCACATACCATCTCAGATGGGGGCCAAAAATTGTACAAAAAAGTAAGAAAAGGAATCTATATTATCACACAGCCCTGCTGCTTATCAATGAGGCTTTTTCTATCCTAATGCTTTTGTCATGTATATAAAAGTCATTATGTAGTTTAGAAAACAGAAGATGAAGTGAAAAGGGAAAATCGGAGACCTAGGATGCATTAATATTCCACCAACATCAAAGATATTTCCCTCGAGGGGCTCCTACAGGCCATGCTGTTATTACAGTGCCTATCCATTATCCTGTGCTGTTCTTGGTATTAAGACAATAATGGAGAGAATAAGATTATGAGCAGATGATAGGAAATGTGAAGGCAATTCAGCAAGATAGGAAATGAATGGAGACATGATTCTTTCATCGAAGTCAGGAATGGCTTATCATAGGGTAAAAGAGAAGATGAATGAAGCAAATGGAATCTTAATAGGTGAGAAGGGGTTAAAAAATGAGTGTGTTTTATATAATTTTAAGAGATTGACCTTTCTGATACATAATGCCGGAGCACATTTCTTTAAGATTCAAGTAGATGTGCTTGAAGAGATCGATCTTATTTTTTGCTCTGAAAATCCACTTGTTTTAAAAATGACCAGAGCACAAATGGTCAGAAGATGGCCTTAAGGATGGGGAGAATCTTTAATTCATTCCCTTTGCTGAAAAACTCAAACTGTTATTTAGGATTCCATAGTGAAAAGGATGAGCCCAGCCACTCTTCTGACTTTTCCCTCACTTAACAGTTCTTAATAAACAAGAGAGCAAATACACCGAGCACCAAATTCAAGAGCTCCATTATGAAAAATGCTTCTAGTTTCTCTGAACCCCCACCCATTTTTTCTGATACTAAACTTTCTTTCCCATGCACACACAGACAGTATTCAGAGGCAATCACCCAGACAGACTTTGAAAACAGAGCAGAGAAGCTCTGGCTTCTTGAAAAGATTACCTATATTGGATGCCTAAGGCCAATGTGACTCAAAGGTTGGCATTTCATGATGACAATGAGGAAAAAAAGAGCGGCATCGTGTGTCATTTGCAGACAGTGCACGGGCATAAATAAATGTTTCTGTATATATACACACATATATACCATTTAATTAAATGAAGGCACACTTATTTGCAGACAATATGACAGGGCTAGGTAGAATGCTTTCTGTGTTTACAGGCTCTCTGCTTACTCTTCAAACAGTTCATTTGATCCCGCCATAAATTGGATAGAAATTTAACCAAACTGAGATCAACAATATAATAATATCCTCTAGCTCCAAGGGTTTACCAAGGGGAATTGAAGAGAAAATATTAGAGAAAATCAGCATGTAGATACACTGTATCTATAAGCTTGTCTAAGAAAACGAAAGCTGTGGATATTCAGGTTGCATATGAATGGAGATTAATATACTTTTCATGGATTTGCACTGGTGCCAACACAACTTAAGAGTTCAATATTCATGCTTTCTAAGCAGCTTTGAGGAATCATCAAAGATGACTGATATATAACATATATTATATATAAAATCCCCCAAATCACACTACTAAAGGAAAAGCACCAGAGGAACAGAGGACTGACATAAACGCATAGTGTTTGTGTATGTTTGGATGTGTGTTGTGTAATATGCATATTATAAATTTTCTTTCAGAGCATATACCTACTATCTGTATAGAAAAAAAGGCATATAGAAAGAGGATTTAATTAAGACCTTAAACAGCTTTTGGGCATTTTCTTCCTTTCCTTCAGTCCTTGCTGGGTTCTGTTGAGTCCCTTCCTAGTTCTCGAATTTAAAAATGGCTCCATACTGCTCTCTGCTGCTGGTTTATAATTTCCTAATTGGAAAGCTCAGAGCAATATCTACTCTTATTCAGACCTTATAGAACTGATTCCTATTTAAAATAAGGCAGATTAGTATTTTTTGATCTGAACTGCAAAATCCAGCTTTCTGGTTACATAAGTCACCTAACTTATTTGTATTACCTTAAAAAAGATTTCTTTTTATGCACAAAAATTATTTTAATGTAAAAGATTGACTGTAGGCAATTATGAATGATGTAGAAATTCCAGTCTAAATTCCTATGTATAGGGAAGGAGAGGGCATTTTGAAGATATATTTGATAATTAATGACTCTCTAATAAACATATTATTTTGAAAACGATTTCTAATAGAAAAGCTATTGAAATTACCCATGTGATCAGCAGAAGATACATACATTATATGTTTAAATGAGATTTAATTAAAATCCAAAAATTTGATATATAAGATTAAGCATTATAATTTTGGGAGAGAGATTTAACAAGTGAAAATGGGGAAATTACAATTATTTTACTTATTTTACTGTGATATACAAAATGATAGAATTTTACTTAAAATGTCACCAGGTGTGGCCCCAAATAAAAAAATATCTTTATACACATATGTGTATATATACATTTAAGGAGGATGGAGCACTAGCACAGCAGGTAGGGCATTTGATTTGCTTTGCACACTACAGACCTGGGTTCAATTCCTGCCATCTTATATAGTCCCATGAGGCTGCTAGGTACATTCTGAGTGCAGAGCCAGGAGTAACCCCAGAGCGCCATTGGGTGTGTCCCCAAAAGCCATATATATGTATTTATATAAAATGTGTGTATGGTTTATATATAAAATATATATTAAGAAAATTAGCAATAATATATAAAATTATTTACCAGTGGGCTTATTGAATGACAATAGATTTTCCACTTCTGCAAATAATGATGATTATCAAAGACTTAACCTCTGTAATACTGTAAATGTAATAATGTGTTGCAACATGACTCAAGCATTTAATCCAAGATTTTATCAATTGTATGACTCTGCTTGACAGAAAGTTGATATAATCTTTGTCATTATATGACATCCAAAGCACACAGCCTAGTACCATGCTCAACAGGAGCATAATGAAAGATAATAAAAAAGGAAAATATCCATAAAGTTGGTGGATATTACTTGCCCTTGAAATTTGTTAGGATCTAGAGTGATTCCATTACCAAATAATTACCAAATGATTCCAATGCACCAAATAATCAGGATAAACTTCCAAATTTGGTGTTGAATATGATGTCTTCACACACATCAAGAAGTTATGAAATATTTATTCTTTTTATATAATGAATTTTTTGGAAAAAGTAAAATATCTCACAAGCATATCCAAAATGATGGGAGAAAAAACTAGCAGGATTCTTAGAGCATTTATAAAGTATGGCTAGAAAGTATGCTTCCAGGGTGGAGAATCCTGTATTTTTAGGCAAAGGGAATTTCTTTTATAAGTTACCCAATTGCTTGCCTTTGCAAAACAAAACAACAAAACTTGCCACACAGTCCCTCTCCTATTTTTTTTAAATTTGATTTTGCTTTCTTTTATTTTTCTTCTTTCTTTTTTTAAGTTAAAAATCATAGCTTCTACACAGGGGCTCATCTCTTCATCTCTGCTTTTTTTTTTTTTCCTGTTTTAACAGATCCATAGAACATGAATCAGCTGGTTCTGCCTCATAAATTGAGGGGGAAAAAGTGGATGGTACCAGAGGCAAGCAGTTTCACGAACACTGAGTGGAAATTAAAAATGGTCAGCCTTAAAAACCCAACCCAAAATAATGACAATAGAATCAAGAGACCGAAACTACAACTAGTAAACACAAAAGGGACTTGTTACACTAGTCATCCTGGGAACTAAGGGTGGAGACAGGGGAAGCATGCTGGGAAAATGGATGGATGGAGGTCAACACTGGTGATGGGAATTGTCCTAATTCACTGTCAGAAATTATGGATAGAGAATTCTATAATGTGACTTGAAGTCTCTACCACACTGATTTCAAAGAATGCACTAATTTTTCTTATGCTCAGAGGTAGAGCAAAAAAAAAAAAAAAGGACAGAATGAGATTTAGAAACTATCAACAAACATTAAGATAATAATAAAATCAGGCTGATTATAATGTGCTTCAATTTGAGATATTTAGAAGATGATATAAAGTTTTCCAAACACTATCTAGTTAATATTAGAGGGAGATTATTTTGAGCCTGAACTGGTCATCTTTACATGGCCATTATTTCTCAAAGGTAATATCATTTCAATCTTATCCTAAAAATCAAGGTCTTTAGATTCAAGTTTTTGGAGAACAATAAAGAAGGATTAAAACATTTTTATGGGCATCTTAATCAAAGTGATTCTATTTAATAAGAAAATATTTTGTATCTTATATTCATATTAAACTGATTAATAATACACTGACCTTGTCATTGGGAGTTTTTATTCTATAAGTGGAACATATTCATAAATAAATAATTTAAGTATTCAATTGTTAGAAGATACAATTAAGTGAAGGATTGGGGGAATATTTAAACTCTTTCCCAAGGGCTGAAAATATAATAAAGAATTTCAGAAAGTAAGATTTTCAATGATAAATTGAAGAATTTCCAAAGAAATAACAAAGTGAAGGTAACTGGAAGTAAAGGAAAACATCATGGTGAGATAACAAAAATATAAAATATTTTGGCATCTTCAGGTAACTAAAAGTAGTCCTGTATCAATATTACAGTAAATATAAAGAGCTAATGACCAAATGTGAAAATACACAGAGAGGCAAAGATTAGAGCATTGAAGATAAATTTCATAGATAATATATATACTTCAACCAACAGCTCAAGTATTGTCAACTTCTTTAAAAGCACATTTCTAGCAGTAAAACTTAAATCATTAATGATGATGTATGGATTTCTTAAATTATTTACAGGTATTAATATCACTTATAGATATATAAAACATAGTATATAAAATAAGGTCATCATTAATAAAATAATTATTGCAAGACAAGCATATGGCTATGACTAAACATAAATACTACCAACCTCCTCTACATAAAATTAAATACAAGTATTTGAAATGGAAAATAAGAAGTAGAACTGAAAAATAAATCCTGGAGATCCAAAAAGTAATTACTCTGACAATTTCAGAAAATTGAGGACTATGAACTGGAACCAACATGAAGGTTTATTAAGACATGTCATTTTCTGGAGAACTCTTGTGATGTAAACTTTGTGTGCCAAGTTAAATGCACCATAGGGTGTCTAGATTAAACATTATTTCAAGATGTATTTGTCAAGTTTTCTCTGGATACAATTAACATTTGAATTGGCAAACTCAGTAAAATAGATTGCCTTTTCCAGTGCTGGTAGCTATCATCCTGTTGAAGGATAGAACAGAATAGAATTGAAGAAAATTTTACTATGTCTATAATAACTCGTTGATTATTTCTGTCCACAGTTTTACTTGGAGATATAGGTCGGTCGCTGTAGTTCCGGAAATATTGCACTATTACACTATATTAGACTCAGAAGACAGTGCTCATAAAGATAATGTCACTACAAAATGAAAAACTATTATTTTTTACTTGATTATGCCTGCTAATATAATCTAATTTTATGTCCACAGAAAGGAATAAAATATGCAACTGCATGCCATGAACTCCTGCTACAGAGCTCATTTATTAAATATGTCATTGTAATCTGTTTGTAATTATAGGTAGTTTATATTATACCATAATGCTTATGATTTTAATTTGTTTTTAGAAAAGGAACCTGGATGCTCAAGATCCTCAGATGAAATTTCAGGGTGTAGACTCTCTTTACAGTGCTCATTATTGCTTAAAGTTTACCTCACCAGTGACGATTGACCTAGAATTTGAAAATCTTTTCATCTTACTTGCTGGCTTTACATTTTTAAGCGTTCTGACCTATTCCACCCGAATGTGACAATAGTGATTCTGAAGAACTTATACTGGATCACAGAGAAAGACTTTGGGGTTAGACAATGTTGTATTCCTGGATCCTCTATTTGGTCTTATGCCAAAATGCTTCCTGGGTAAGGTCTCATTGTTTTTAGGCCAAAGGTTTTCCCTTTTTATTTTCCCCATATTTTGCCATGCCTATGAAAACAAACAAACAAACAAAAACCCTGCCATATACACCCCTTTATTTTAAATTGAATTTTTTAATCTCATATTTTTAATTTGGGACTTCAGCCTTTTTCATTGAACCTTGGAACATGGAATACTTTATTTTACCACATATTCCCACATTTTTCTATAAAACTAAGAAGAAAGGATCAAAGAAAGGCTGGGAGCCAGAGGCCAAGTGATCTTGGATGCATTGGCAAGGAAATAAATAAGGACTGAAATAAATATTCAAGCCAAAGTCAATGATTATAGAATCAAGGGACCTAAACTTGAACAATCTAAACTTAAAGGAGTCTGTTAAACTGGCAGGCCAGGGGGCAAAGGATGGTGTTATAGGATGTACTGTGGGTATCATTGTGGAGGGAGGTTGATACTGATGGTGGGAAGGGCCCCAAATCATTGTATATCTCAAATTTAACTATAAAAGATTCTGTTGACCATAAATGTTTTTATCAAAATAAAAAATAAAAATATATTTTTCTTTTTCAGATGCCTGAGTCTGAATGTTAATCTTCCAATCTTAGTGCAGGTATATTTCATTCAGATTATATTTACATCCAACAAATTTCCTAGTCTTCACTATGAAGATGTCAGGTAGAGAAAATTCTCGCCCCATAATCATGTGAGCCATTCCTCATAGTAAATCATTATTTTATAAATCATATATATTGATTTATTTATTTCTAAAAAAGTTAACACAAAGAAACAATTGTTTTACCACAGGTAATTGTTTTAAAAAGCATATTAGATAGATATAAATCAGAGACTATATTGTATAATAAATGTTATCCCCAAAATTTATTGTTTTAAATTTTACAATAACTGATGGTGTAATATATTGCTAAGACTAAACTCCCAATCTTTTAAAGTAATCGATGTGGGGGAAGAGTATGAAAACTTTGGTCTTGATTTCTTTTTTTTTAATATTTTTATTTAAACACCTTGATTAAAAACATGATTGTGGTTGGGTTTCAGTCATGTAAAGAAAACCCCCTTCAACAGTGAAACATTCCCGTCACTAAGTCCCAAATCTCCCTCCTCCTCACCCCACCCCCACCTACACTCTAGACAGGCTTTATACTTTCCTCATTCATTCTCATTGTTATGATAGTTCTCAATGTAGTTATTTCTCTAACTGCACTCATTACTCGTTGTGGTGAGCTTTATGTAGTGAGCTGGAACTTCCAGCCCTCCTCTCTTTTGTCTCTGAAAATTATTGCAAGAATATATTTTATTTAAAAAAAAAACCCATAGATGAAGGAGACTGTTCTGTGTCAATCTCTATCCCTCTGACTTATTTCACTCAGCACAATAGATTCCATGTACTTGATTTCTAACTGACAAGTTTTTGTAGATTTGCATGATTTCATGACTTCTGTTTTCTATATCCTGGGTTCTTTTTTTTTTATTTAAATTTCCAAAATCCTGAGTTTCTTGAATATTTAGAAATTTTTTGGTTAAAAATCTTGAAACCAAAAGGCTGAAATAAAACCTATGAAAAACAAACAACAGACAAAAAATATATTTACTCCAGAGACTATTTTACTAACTCTATGTAAGAATTTAAAGAGAAGAAATCTGGGGCCAGAGTGATAGCATGGTGACAGGGTGCTTGCCTTGCACACAGACAATTCAGGACAGACCTGAGTTCAATCCCTGGTATCCCATTTGGTTCCCTGACCCTGTCAGGAGCAATTTCTGAGCACAGAGCCAGGAGTAATACCTGAACACTGCCAGGTGTGGCCCAAAAAACCCTCCAATAAAAATTAAAATACAGTAAAGAAATTCAAGAAAGAATCACATTTGTTTGAATATAGATGCAAGTTTCATAAAAATACAATAGTTTTGAACAACATAGCTGGAATTTATATTAAGAAAATCTTTATTTAAAAAATGCCCATGAGCCTCTACAACTTTTCTGTTTTCAAGTAATGAATGTTTTTAGTTACACAAAATATATGATTAAATTTATGAATAAATATTTGCTGCCAGTTCTATGCACTGGTTTCAAGCAATATGTTCAATAACATTTGAGGCTAAGCCACACAGCAGGAGACTTTGGCAATTGGTTCATACCATCTAAATTAGTCCTAGAGCAGAGAACTTTTCACACTAGAAATGAATATGCCACATATACATTGAATCGAAAAGCATGCACATTTAGTCAGGCATACATGTACCAAGTTCTATATACTACAAATGCTCCTTTATTTACCCTTTTTGTTCCACTAGATAATTAGAACTATAAGTAAACAATATTGACATGCTGTGTACTATGTTTAAATTCCTAAAAATAATATTACTATTTTTAAAAAACTACAAAGAATCACTAACTGAGCTGAAAGTTAGCATAGGGTCAAAAGTGCTTATCTTGCATACAGCCTATTCAGGTTCCATTCCAGACATCACATTTGGTTCTCTGAACAGCACCAGGATTCATCCCTGAACACAAAACCAGTAGTAAGCTTAGACTGCAATCATATATGGCTCATTGTCCTTCCATACTCCCCCAAATCTCAAAATTTGACCAATAGTTATTTTATTAATTGATTTGATATAAATTTATATAGGTACAAGTACCTAGAGTCATAGTAAACAGAACTATGGTTTTCAAATATGAAAGATGACTTTTATGCTGAGCCAAGCCTTTCCAGTCACTGAATTGTAAGTTATTCACATATTCTGGGTTAAAGGCCAGAGACAAAAGTCATGGGATTTTGTTACACCTATGTGTGAATTATGCTATAGAAAATTGTAAGCAAAATTTATTCTATACTACAATTACCAATCTAAACTCTTAAGTACTAACAAAATTCTGAAATTTTGAGACTTTTCTTGACAACTGTCTTTCTCTTGAATTTATTGAAATGGAAGAGAATGAGATAGATATAACACAATTGTTTTATTTACCAGGACAAAGTATCCACTACTGTGAGTTGATGCATACTGATGTACAGTGAGTGAAACGTCTGCTTATTCATTAAAAGAATGATGTCACCAAATCAATAGAAAACCTGTTCTATGGAAAACTAGTTTTCTATTGATCAAAGAGGTTACAACCTTTTGGTGCTTTTTGGTTTAACAAAATATTTCAATGCCTTTATTTCTACATGGAAATAAATAACATTTTTTTCACTTCCCCCAAGCCCTAAAATTCATCCAACTACAATATTTCCAATAAAATTTATTTTCAATGTTTTGTTCCTTAAATTATTCTAGGCTTTTATATTATTTTTCTTTTTCAGTAATCAGGCTTCATTTAAACATTTTTTCTTATTAATTATTGCACATATTCTTTTTCACATAATTGATTTACCTTTCATTATTTCACTTTATTTTGTATATATATTCTAATTGATTATAATCTTCTTAACCCCTTCCCCCATACTGAGGATGAGCCAAGCCACAAAAGGAAGCATTTTAATTTTCTAGAGTCAGCTTTTCTATGGAAGTATCAATGATTGACAGCAAAGACTGCTGAGGGTGGTACTGAGTCAGCAAATTGATCATATGATGAATAAGCTATAAGAATGTCCAATATGAAATAAGGAGAAAGCTAAAATAATGGATTAAACTAAATTAAAAAACCTTTCTGTTTAAAGCCTAGTCTCCTAAATTATAATACCTATCACTATTGGTTACAATAAAAAAATTCTATTTAATTTCATTCACTCAAAATATAATTTTAAAATTATACAATTTGTTAGTATAATCTTATATACATCTTAAATCTGCAAATTTATACTTTTAAAATTGTTTTTATGTTTGCTGTGTTGTAAACTATTTTCATCTCATCTCAGTCTTATGTATGTTTGAACAGACATTTAAAAATAAAAAAGGACATTGGGAAGTCTTCATATAAGACCTTATTCGGTCATGATAATATGTCCTAAACACTAATTAATTCATAAACAACTTGTAAAGATTGACAATGAAAATATTTCTGCTTATCTTCATCATTATTAGCTGTAGGATTATATATAAGGCTGTTGTTTTGTTTAACATAATCAAAATTTGTTTGTTTCACACAATTATTTTTAGCCAGAGAGTGAAGATATAAGTAGGGTGTTTTCTTTGCATGCAACCAACCTGATTTTGATCTTCAGCACCAGATATGATCCCCAGAGTCCCATGAAGAGTGACATTTTGTGGAAAGAACCACTGAGTATGACCCCCAAACAAGACAAAACGAAAAAGAGAGGTAATTCTTTTACAAGTAGGTTATAAAAAGTATTATTGTAGAAATTTGGCTATATCCTAATTTCCTATATATTAGGAACAGCATAGAAAGCTCTAAAATATATAAATATTAGGTCCACAAATTAGATCTTAAAATATGCTAAAATCATATTTATTTATTGATTAAAAAATTAACTTGCTCACAGTTTTAAGTTCTTTGGTTTGTTTTTGGTGTTTTGAGGTTACACCCAGTGACATTCAGGGGTCACTCCTGGCTATGCGCTCAGAAATCGCTCCTGGCTTGGGATACCATATGAAACACTGGGGGAACGAACCACGGTCTGTCCTAGGCTAGCGCTGACAAGGCAGATGCCTTACCGCTCCATGCCACTGCTCCGGTTTTAAGTTCTTTTGTTTTTTACTTTATTTAAGCACTATAGTTAGAAAGTAATTCTGAATAATTTTTTTCATAATTCCAAGGTTGTTCGTGATTGAGTTTTAGTCATATAATATCTAACACCTTTCACCAGTGCATATTTCCCACCACCAATGTCCTCAGTTTCCCTCCTGCACTCCTTGCAAGCCTTTGTAGCAGACATTTTTTTTCTTCTTCTCTATTCTTTATTTTTTTCTATTTAGACACTGTGGTTTGCAATATGCATATCAAATTATTTAAAAAGAATATGAAATTAAATATGTGGGTGGTCAGTGACAAGGGGTTATTTTATAGAGGAAGTTCAGGAAAGGATTATCTATTAGGGCTATTTCCAAAAACTCTTAAATGAAGGAAAAACTGAACAATTCTGGTAAGAAGGCCATATGTAGTCTGAGGTATTTGACATGTACAAGTTCTGAGCGATGAATGTGCTCAAGGAGATCTGGACTGGGAAAAGAAGACAGCCACCATTTCCAGCACATTCTAGCTCTTGTCTTTTTGTCATGGAAACAAATTTACAGAGAAGACCGTGAAGTAAATGGTCTTAGGAAATATGTGAGGAGACAGAAGACTGTCAAGAAATTATGTGCCCAGAGTTGGGAAGTGTTGGTAACTAACACTGAGTTTCCTAAGTAAAATAAAGGAATTGTGCACCCCAAGATAGGATGTTGGCCACCCTGGATCAGAGTCTGTCATAAAGAACAGAAAAAAAAATGTTGCAGAGGGGTCTGGGCAACCCCAAAATGTGTGTATAGAGGTTGATTTTGCAAAGCTGGTTTCACAGGCCTTTTCTCTGAATAGAAAACCCACCTTGAGGAACTACTAAGAGAAAAAGGACTAAGTTCTAGAAGTCACCATTATATTTCATTAGAGACTCTGTCTCTGATGAATCCTCTCCTGAAGATACCCAGCCTTATTTTTGGGGTTGGAATTCTCAATCTAGATCTGGGGCTGGCAGCAAGAACTTTTCCAATCAAACCTTAGTTTTTGGACTTTCTGCAATTCATTGCCAAGGGTATCCCCTATTTGCCTGTGTCT
The DNA here is from genome assembly GCF_024139225.1 of Suncus etruscus. NCBI lineage: Eukaryota > Metazoa > Chordata > Mammalia > Eulipotyphla > Soricidae > Suncus > Suncus etruscus. The sequence continues at coordinate 14,834,019 of NC_064866.1, read as the reverse complement.
ATTCCAAGAAACCGAATGGCAGGAGATCTAGAGTGTCAGAAAATGCAATAGAGAAGTGGCAAACATTCCGAATTTCATCCAGAAGAGGTTAGTAAGTCAAAAGACAGCACTGAGAAAAGAATGGGTATAATTTGAATAGTTTTGGAGGAAAAGATTTCTTTGGCTGCTGAGAGGAGAGTAATCTGGGGGAGATGGTAGGGGAGGGTAAGTACTGTTCTGTTATTCATGGAAGACTTAATGGTGGCTTGTAGGTTTTAGAGTAAGATGCTGAAAAATAAATTTAGGGAACAACCCTAACTAGCTCAATAAAAGTCAAAGAAAAGGGTTCTATACAAACAGTTTCTCTTTGATAATTATATATAAGACAAGCAAAGCAATGCTGAAGGTAGAAGCTGGTATAAACTGTGGATATGTGTCGCATCAGGACATCTTAAACTTTGCCCACTCATGTCCTCCTTTTTCTTCATAAAAAAAAGGAAAAAAGAAAAATACCACATGGGCAAGCACTGACTGAAACCATTTAATGTATATTACATGATTAATTTTAAATTACTAATAACTAGAATTACCTTTTTGATCCATATGTGCTCAGAAACCTTTTCCTGTTTCTAAATATTTTTTTTAATTTCTGAGGTAATACATTTTAATGTTACCATTTTCCTTACACTCTTTACATGACTGAAATCCAACCACAATCGTATTTGTAATCAAAGTGTTTAAATAAAGATATTAATTTAAAAAAAGAAACAAAAGAAAGGAGAAATCTATCATTTAATATTCAGTACAATTTGCTAGCAAATTAAATCAATATAGAGTCCTAGAAATAGACTTTTATGTTTTAAGTTCTTTTAATACATAACCAAATGCAGTACAAAAATTTAAATTGTACTATCAAATGTATATGTGAAAAATAAAGCTCAACAAGGTTAATTGATGTTTTAATCAAAATAATATAAGAAAAACTATGCTTTCATGACATGATACTGTCAACATAAGTGTACTAAAATAATAAAAATTCTTAGACAATTTTATCTTTCATAAAATACATGCTAGTTAACATCTAGCATAACTATCATTCTTATATAATGAAAACTATATAATGAAACAATATAATGCAAACAAGCTATGCTTGTTCATATTGTTTGCATACACATTTTCTTATTTCTTCAATTATGTTTTATTAGGTCAAAAGGCAAGAGTAATATTCATTTTTTTATTCTTTTGGTATTTGTTTTTGGGCCACACCAGGTGTGCTTAGGGTTTACCTAGAGGTCATTACTGTTAGAACTCAGGGAGCCCAATGGGATGTAGGGGATTGAACCCACATATAAGTATTGTGTGCCGATTAAAAATCAGCAAAAAGATAGTGGTGATGATAGTTTTAGAAATGGAGTCACTAATTCAATCCCTGAAATGTATGTGAGTATCACAAACAAGTTGAAACACCTCAAATAATAGTATTGCAACAATGGGACTGGAGAAAGAGCATGGAGATAATGCGTTTGCCTTTCATGCAGAAGGTCAGTGGCTCAAATCCCTGCATCCCATATGATCCCACAAGCATGCCAGGAGTGATTTCTGAGCGTAAAGCCAGGAGTAACCCCTGAGTGCTTCCGGGTGTGGACCCCTCCCTTCAAAAAACAGAAAAAATAATATTGCAACAATAACACCACTATTGATAAAGGAAAGAAAAATTAATAAAAATTATTTTAAAACCCTAAATATTACCTCATGTGTTATTTAGGAATATAATTTTAAATATAAGCATTCTATTTTTACAAGACAAATCTATTTAGAGCCAGAAAAATAGTGTTGTGGGTAGGGCACTTGTCTTGCGTATGGCCAATTTGGGTTCAGTTCCAGTCATCCCTTCTGAACCAGGTGTGAAACCTGAGTGTAGAGAAAGAAGTAAGTTCTAAGCATGGCTGGTTGTGCATAAACACACACACACACACACATGCACACACACAAACACACACAGAGGTTACTTCAATAACAGAAAATAATCTAAAATGATAGATCCAAACATATCCATGACTATTTCTAAACTGAGATTATTGATAATGCATCCTTTATGACTGTCTCCATCTAAAGATTTTACAATAAATAAAAATGGGATTAACAATAAAATTTGAGGGCCAGAGCGATGGCTCTGTGGTAGGGAATTTGCCTTGCATGTGGCTGAACTAGGACAGACCTTGGTTCAATACCCTGGCATCCCATATGGTCCCCCAAGCTAGGAGTGATTTCTGAGTGCACAGCCAAGAGTAACCCCTGAGCATCACTGGGTGTGGCCCAAAACAAATAAAAAAATCTTGCTTAACATATAAAATAAGATGTAATTGTAAAGTTATATGTATAAAGTAATTTGGAGCAAGTAACTTCAATTAAGAATGATTTATTAAATAAAAATTGTTTTAAAATCGAATTTTTATATTATATTTCAACTTTTAAATCAAAGACTTTCCTGTAAGCATGATATGAAAACCAAGCACTAAACTAATTTTCATCAATCATTGAAAGAATAGTTGAAGTATATGTAACCTGTATCTTAAGATGTATTGAATTGCACAAGCTTCAGATATGCAAATTCAAAAGTTTTGTGGAGTGCCTGAATTTTTTTGCATACAGTTCTTTTGTGAATATACTTAAGTAAAACTTGACACATAAGAAGTACCATTATTCTAAAGAAAAAAAGGATACAAATACAGGGATATTTTAGAAGATAGTGTTCTCTTGGCATTAGCAATTTATCAAGTAAGTTTCAAAGATGTTTGAAATAAAATTCCTTAGCTCTAACATAGACCTACCAAACTCTAACTTTCAAGCATATTTAAATGACTAGTTTTGAAATTATGAGATACTATTATTCTAATGTCCTCTTAAAGGACACTTAACAAAATTTTGTGGGGGCCTACAACCTGTGGTGTTCAGGGCTTACTTCTGGCTCTGTGTTCAGAAATCACTCCTGGTAGGGTTCACCAAACCTGGTTACGCTCAGGGATTACTGCTGGCTATGAGCTCAGAAATAGCTCCTGTCTTGGGGGACCATGTGAGATGCCAGGGGATCTAACAGAGGGGGTCCAGCAAAAGTCTGTCTTGGATCAGCCACATAAAAGGCAAATGCCCTACGCCACACTATCACTCCGGCACCAAAAATGTCCTTTTCTTCCTTTTCTTCACGGTTATGGAGAAATGCATGAAACAGCAAAATATTTACAACTATTATATCTGATGGTTCAGAAACACTGTGTAATGACAAATAATAATATTTCTCTTAAAATATAGATGTTAGATAGATATAGCATATATAATGTTGCATGCTAACATATTTTATTTAAGTAGAAGTCCAAAACTTATTTTAATTATGGATAATTTTAATATTTAACATAAAGCAGATGAAGCTATAATGAATTTCCATGAGTTGTCTTGTCTATGATCTTCAAATATTTGAGTTGGGTCTACTTTAGGACAAGATGATATAGATCTTATTTGCTTTTGTTTTGGGGACACAGCTAGCAGTACTCAGGGGTACCTAGATTTGCATCCAGAAATTACCTCTAGAAGTTAATTCTCAAGAGACCATATTGAATGCTGAAAATCAAAGCTGGGTCCACTATGTGCAAGGCAAACACCCAACCCACTGTGCTATCACTCTGGTCCCATGATGCAGATCTTGTTAATAGTTTTTATTTTTAGCAACTCATCTACTTTTGTGATTCCTTGTCCTAGAATATGGCTGTAAGACCTATCATTCTGTGCAAAGACTGTACCTCATCTTCTCTATTAACTGTATTTTTCCATAACACTTGAAAATCCTTTTGTGTTATTGATTTATCTATTTACCTAATGATCTTAAGTCTTATTAAATTTAATGTATTTTTTTTTCAAGAACAACACAACTTTTGGAAAGAAACTAGGCTAGAAAAGCCCCTTTTGGTTTTCCCCAAATAGACCAAAATAGTATCTGGCTATTTTAATTTATAGAATCAATGAATGAGTGAATACATGGATAGATAGATGGCTTAACCTTCTTTTGTCCTTAAAAATAAAAATCTGGGGGCTAGAGAAATAGCATGGAGGTAAGGCATTTGCCTTGCATGCAGGACAGTGGTTCGAATCCCGGCATCCCATATGGTCCCCTGAGCCTGCCAGGAGTGATTTCTGAGTGTAGAGCCAGGAGTAACCCCTGAGCTGCCGGGTGTGGCCCCAAAACCAAAAACCAAAAAATAAAATAAAATAAAATTAAATAAATAAAAACCTACTGAAGCCCTTCTCCTTCCTCTCCTCACATAAAAATTAAGAAATATGTTAATAGTATCTTCTCCATACAGAGTTAGAGATACATTACAAACAACTGGGCAGAGACAAGAAGCTATGAAAAACTCTGTGGGGTGGGGAGGAGAGAGATTCGGTACACTGGTGTTGGGAATGTTGCACTGGTGTTGGGGGGGTGTTCTTTACATGACTGAAACCCAACCACAATCATGTTTGTAATCAAGGTGTTTTCATAAAATATTTAAAAAAATAAAGAAAAACTCTGTGTAGTTCATCATTTTATTAGTTAAAACCGAAAAATGAAATAAAGATATTTTCCCTACATATCCTTCATATATTTATTTCTTTCTTAAATTATATGCAAAAAATAGTTATTTTGCTTATTTACTAGAACAAAAACGTTGTGGACATATGTAATTAATTTAGTCTTTTCTCTTGATCATTTTTATTAAAATTATTAAAAATATTAAGTTTATTTAAAATAAAATTTTAATTTATTTCTGAGTCATTTTAAAGGAATGGAAAGAGAATATGATGATAACTCTTAAAAATTTCCCCCATCTGTTCCAGAGAGATAGTTCAGGCATTTCTGGGTTCAGTCATCAGCATGTTAGATGTTCCTCTAAGCACTGCCCACAGTGGTTCCTGAGCAGAACCCTGAGCCAGATGTGGGCCAACCCAAACAAGTAAAAATAACTTTAAAATTCTCCTAAAAGATAAATAAAAGGAATCAGGAATTTTCTGGAAAACAACAACAAAAAAAGAAAGAAAAAGAGGATATTTCAAAGGTAAGCAATTTATAAAGAAATAGAATACAAATTTAAATAGTTAAGTCTTCAATTTCAGTTCAAAGTTTATTGTTTCATGTTGTCATTGTAATAAATGGCATATTTAGCTTCGTATGAGAATTACTATACCAAATACATTTTATACCAATTAAAAATTTTGATGTTTAGAATTAGTTTACAACATATTAGATATTCAAAATCTTTTAGATAATCATAGATGTTACATATTGCATAGGTGGTTTTTAATCTTTGAAATAATTGATTTTTATTGAACTGTCAAACTCACAACTTCATAGATATTTTAGAGAGAAGATTTTAGGCAGAAATATATGAATGGGTTTTGAGAGTGTTGGGAAGTTGTTTCCTCCTCTGCAGTTATATGACAAGGACTTTAATAACTACCTCACTAAGATATTTTGAGTGCTACTTGAGAATTTCTTGAATGTTTCAATAAGTATTAAACATTAGAGTGTGGTTTGGTTTCTAAAGACATGTTATTTTTTCCTTCTTTTTGTTTTGTTTTTGGGCCACAGCCAATGACATTCAGGGGTTACTCCTGGCTACTCGCTCAAAAATAACTCCTGACTTTGGGGAGCATATAGGATGCCAGTGATCAAACTGATGTCCATCCTGGGTAAGCCACATGCAAGGCAAACACCCTACTGCTATAAGACACGGGTTTTAGTAAAATATAGTGTATTTCTGAATTTATTGAGCTCTCTGGAAAGAATCTAATTCAATAAAAAATAGATTTATTAATTACCATTAGATTACTGTCATTCTCAAACTTTCTTGAATTTGGGTCATTTTAGTCCAGAGACCAATGATATAGTAAAGATAGGTACCAAAAATCATCTGCATAAAATAAAAAATTGTAGAAGTTTCTTAGAGTTCATTCTGACTGTAATGTGACTACTGTATGAAATTTTGTACCTTCTTCTGAAGTCTTCAAAATCTTCATGATTACAGTAAGAACAGCTGAAGTTTTCCAATATGTCAATGTTTCCCAAAGTAGATATTCTTGAAACTGTAGGGGGCCTGGATAATAAAATTAATTCAGGTGAATTTGGGATAGGTATGATTTGGGATAGATATGATTCATTTGCTTAAAGAACATAGATTTCCAAAAGGATCCTGAGTGATTTTCTTTCTGTGAAAATGAGACAGATAAATTTGAAAAACTTTAATATATGTACACACACAAACACACACACACACACACACACACACACACATATATATATATATATATATATATATATATATGCTCTGCTTGTGATTTAAAAAAATAAGTCTATGCTTTGAAACTTACTCTCATAAAAAAGAACCCCCCTTCACCAGTGCAACATTTCCACCTTTTTATGACTGAAACCAAACTACAATCATATTTGTAATCAGGTGTTTAATATATTACTAAAACAATAAATAATCTTTTATTTTTATATAAAAATGAAACCTACTCTCTTGCCTATTCTTTCTGAGTTTCTTGCAACCTCTCAAACTAAGGCATTATATAGTAATGTAGTCTCTTGTGAAGAAACTTTAAATTTTAAAATAGGATTGAGAATTAAAAATTAAGTAATTCTTAAATCTGTAGCTTTGAATGTTTGTGTTTGTTATTGTTGTTGTTGCTGCTGTTTTGGTGGTAATTATTTTTCATCTGTTAAGGAAGGCCTACAAAAGTTCTTGATATTTCATGTGTCAAAACAAGGTTTGTGAAAATTAGTACTACTAGTAAAAAGATGAGAATACCCATAAAGTATTCTATTTTATCTAGTATAATCAATCAAGAGGGAGAAAGTAATTTATTATTGAATTCATAGGAAATTTTGTCTTCCTCTTTCTGTATTTCTTTTAAATATAGCTGTTGTGAGGGTGGTGGATAAAAGGAAGGGGATCATCAGCAAAGAAGTGGAAATGGGGCAGAAGGGTTAAAGAATATATTAAAGTTGGGAAGACAATCTTGCCATACATCTTACAAGAAATGCTCCTTTTGATTCAGACTGACCTGATAAAACTCCAAGCTTTGTGGGTTGAAGGAGGGGGAAGAGATAGAAAGAAACACTATTCTTTTACCTTGGGAATTACAGAACCTGGGGCTCTCAGGTGAAAAACTAATGAGTGAATCAAGTGAAATGCATGATTACATCCTCTAACACTTTGATTTGAGGGCAGTTTTTATTAAATCACAAACTAGATTATTGCCCATCCCCAAGCAAAGAGTAGAAAGTGGAGTGCTTGTCCCCCAAGGAAAGCAAAACCAATACAGTATCTCTTTTTGGTGGGCTGACTACTGACTACTGCAGTCTCCTTTCAAAAAATAGTATCATTAGTTTAAAAAATCCCTAGTGTAGAGGGAATAGTCTTTAAAACTGAAATAAAAAACAAATAGAACAGTTTAGACTTTAAAATAGCCTCATGTCCATTTGGGTAAAGGTGATTTATTTTTTTTATCCTAGAAGATTCTCCTTTGTGTAGAGATCCATTTATACTTTATATACGCACATAGGTGCACAGACATTCAAATATCAATATGAAAAACTCTTTTGAAAGGATAAAGAAGCAAATGATTATGTGTAACACGTGAGCTCTAAAGCAATGTTTCACAGAATATTATCTAGGGACAAGCTACTTCCGATTTACCTGGAGATGTCTATTAAAATGCAAATTTGTGGTGGCTGTAAACCCAGCACATAAAATTTCTGCCACGGGTACTAGTTTGTACCTAGGTGGGGCCTAGGAGCATTTTTAACAAGTAAACCAGGTTATTCTTGTCTGCATTAAAGTTGTAAACCACTGCTAATATCTGGGAATCGAATTGTAAGTATATTGTGAACAAATCAGTCCATGTTTATCGAGCTCTCGACTTAATTGTCACAGATGACAAATCATTGCATATTCTGAAATAGATTTCAGGCAAATACAAGAAAAATATAACTGTATATGTGTATGCCAGAAAAGAATTCATGTGTAGAAGTTGCTGTTAAATCCAGTAATTCTGTTTTCACTTTTCACAGCAGAGGAGGAAATAAAAAGACCTGGTTGGATTTAGCTATGATCTATTAAAAATACCAGGGCAAAGAAACCACAGAAGATAATTTTTCATTATCAAGATATTTGAACCATCTTGCTGTAACTATTGCCCTCATCTGCACTTATTAAATACCTCCTGAATGCAATGCCTCTTCAGGCAGATTTTGATACTATTATTCTTCTAGGACAAAAATCACAGTATCGTTGTTTGGTACATTCAAAATCTAATTCTGAAACTGGGAACATGGTAAAGCTGAAACAGTTTTGAGGTTTAGCAGAATGAAAGCTAACATGCGATAAATATAATTAGCAATTATATACAGATTTACTAAACTTCCCTTTACATAGTGATAATATATCAAGATATTTATTTGTTAATCTAAGTGTATGGTAATGACTCTATCTATTTATTCTAAGTATTTTAATAGAATTTATACATGCTAAATCAGACATGTTCAAATATACTGGCAGAAAAGTAATTACACGATGACTATTTGACAATATATTCTATATGGCTACAAAACATGTGTAATATCAGAAGGGCACTGAAAAAAAGAACCAATTATATCTCATTATTAGTCAAATTAATTTTACTCAATTATTTTTAAGCAAAAAAAGAAATAAACAAACACTTGAAACTTATGTAAATTATAAAGCAAAACCTCCCTGATTATCCTGAGGGTTCAACATGGTAAAAAATGGCAGTGAATAAAATAAGAAACTGAGTAAAGCAATAAAAAATAAACCATAGCTATCTGAATAATGCTGAATGATTGCATTATGCAGTATTTGGATTTATACTTTATTTTTTAATTATTTCAGTTGTTCCATCCATTGTCCTCTCACCTTCCAGGAGAGGTCAAAGTTAATAGTCAAACTCCTTAAATAAATGGTTATATTCCCTTGGTTTTTAATGCCATCTTCACTGATGGCAAAGCAGCCATCCATTAATCCAGCTTGTTAGGGAATATAGATCACAGAAGGGAGAAACTAGAAGATGCTTGCTACCAAAACCTTTATATTGAGGGGTGGGGGGGCAGAGGCACACCCAGTTACGCTCCAGGCTCTACACTCAGAAATCACTCCCGGCTTGGCGGACCATATAGGACACTGGGGATTGAATTCAGTTCTGACCTGGGTCAGCCTCATGCAAAAAAAATGCCCGACCACTGTGCTATTGCCCTGGACCCAACTACTACCAAAAGCTTTTGAAACAACTTTCTGTCATCTCATCCTAATTTTATAAGTTGGGTTTCTGCATGAGCATTAACTTACAACGTCTGACAAAAAAAACTAGAATCACCAGTTTTAAATGCATCATAGGGAATAAAGTGAAAAGGAAATCTCCATTTTGTTTGCTATCCATTCAATATTGCAGAAAATAGAATAAAAGCATTCCTGCAGTTCAGTCTATCTCTAGGAATATCTAAAAATAAGAATATCTTTAAAAGTACACAGAACTCAAGTTTCTTTATAAAACAGGGACACCAGACTGTGAGGAAGTAGATAGGATCTCCTGAACACTCCTGGGGGAGATGCCATATTTCAACCTTCTCTATGCTACATTCAAATACATCAGTGTAGTGTGGAAATTTAGGTCTTCCAGCTTCATGTTAAAGTGCATTCTGGTGGTATCAGATTTGAATCGATTCCTTAGTTGGATTTTTTTTCTTGAAGTTTGGACAAATAAAAAATAAGGCAAATGGATGTCATCTAATGAAATAATCTAGCCAGTTTCAGTATTATTCTCAGTGCTCCCAGTTATTTAAAAGAAAATAGAAAGCTCAGAGTCAAAAGTTTGCATATACATGAAAAGAATTAGTGTGACTGGGCAGAATTCATTGTATTTCAAGAAAGCATGATTCATCCTGGATATCATTTGGTATTATTTTTGTAATTTAATATTTAAGAGCACCAAGCACTGATGCAATATTTCAGTGTATGACATCATAAATATGCACACAATACTTACATATATAAACTCAAATGTACTCAATGCTGCTTAAATTAGATATGGTTGATGTGATATTTTGCTTCTATTTGACTTAATGATTTATTTTATACCAATATAGCTATTTGTATTGCTATATACATATTCATAATATGTATATATTACTAGTAACATTATCAATTAATATTATTAATGTTCCTATTTTATATTACTGATTTTTGTTTTCTTTTCAGTTTTATCATTCAGCTATACTAAATGATAGATATTCTAGGAATACACCCAGCCCAATGTTTAGGAGCTGCTCCAAGTGGTGCATGCATTTCAGGGGATTAAACCTGAAGCAATTATATGCAAAGAATGCCCCTCAAGTTTTAGCTACCCACAGTTTTGTATTACTTTCAATGTCTTTTATACCTAGTTTATATTTTTTATCACTGCATTGTTTCTACACAGTTTGAATATGGTTTAGCTTTTAAAACAATTTTATGCAATCGGACAATTTATAATTTTCTTCTAATCTAGGATATTTCAAATAGTTGAATATAGAGCAAAATTCACATTCAGTGTCTGCTTGATGAATAAAACTATAGCCATAGGATTCACAATCAGGTGCCAATATATTTGCACCTCTAATTTGACTGTATTGTAAATGAGAGTGACTAGATATATAATTCTAATTTCAGCATCATGAATTTCAGTTGAAACATTTTCAAATATTGAACTGATTTTGATTCTTTTGTATTAGCAGTTAGAAATTCTTCAAAATAACCATATATGTGAAGTAAGTAAAAGTTCATCATTATTTTCATATAAATTTAGAATTTTCAGAAGGTTTAAGAAATAATATTTTAAGGGTTTAACTTAAACTCTGGTGGTATGCAAGCCTGATCTTAACAGAGAAAGACATTGACAGACTTTTGTGTCTTCAGTTGGACATGAATATCCATAGTTTCTCCACAGACATAGTAATCAAATTGATAGACTGTAATATATCTTGCTGAATATGTTACTCAGCATAACACATGTTTTACATAATATAGCATAAAATGAGAAAATAATGTCTTTACTTTTTTCCATATATTTCAAATAAGGCAAGAGAACATGTACCCACTTTGAGCAGAGTCTCCTCATAAGGAAATGTAGAGCTTTCTATAAGGTGCAGTAAAGTTGTAAATATGTTACAGAGAACACAAAGTTAAAGACAAAACAATTATAAAAATGTTAAAGCTTTATCCACCCCTCATAGTTCCTCTTTTCAGATGTTCTGTCAAATATTTCTTCTTCTAAGAATAGATAGAAGGGAGGATTCTGTGTTCTTTAAGCAGTATATTCTCCTTGATCATCAGCCTTGACATAGGTGCTGCACATGTTGTTGAAAAGAAAGGTGGGACAGACACCGATCACTAGATCACAATGGCTGTTCTTAGAAAACCCCACAACTCCCCAAAATGAGTATTCAGAAGAAGAATGCTGTGGAGTTTCAGCAATGTACTTTTCTGAGCTGCCTCTTGAATTTTTGTGCATGAACATATTGAGAATTACCAGTTATAGCTCATCTGTACTTTTCACGCTGTATATAAAACACCTGAAAAAACAAAGACAAGAGAATCTAGCCATGATCCTCTCTTCTCTTTATCAACATTTAGTTAATATTTTGAAATGTAAGTACTTCTCTATCCTACTCTTCATTTTAGTTCTCAGCTGTCTTCTGCACTGCAGAAAGGCCACCTTTATGCAACAAAATTGGAATCATTTTCTTAAAATTCTTTACTGATGTCTACATCATCAACTGATGTTTTATTGAGTCGGGCAGATACTTCAAGACACAAGAAGTGCTTCAAGCGGGTTAGCGTTGCTAAGTAGAACTTTTGTGGAGTCCGGGAAACCTTTCACGGGGAGAGAAGCATGAGCACGAGTGGACGAATATGAAATATGAAATAAATGAGACCACACAAAAATGCATTGTATGGGGACTCTTGCCCAAGGGACGAGAGACAAATTTATTCTTCAGCCGATGACATTTTATAAGGACAGATTCTGGAATGCAGGGTGTCATCAGGGAGAACAAAAGAGTGGGAGATGTTCTGGAGAAAATACAATGATGGACCAAACCTTGAATTTGCATGTTAGAAGGCCGTACTTCAAGTGAGAAAGAACTCTGCTGGAGGGCAGAGAAACCAGAGCTGGGGGTGTTTATAGTTTAGCAAAAAGCAGGTTTTTCAAGATACCAGGAGGAGAGAGACAGATATTTATGATGTCTATGTGGTAGCCGCAAAATAGATTTTAGGGGAAACGGAAATAATTGCTTACCATCAGAGAGCTAGACTTAGAAAAACAAGGTTTTGGCGCCAGGTTATGCGAACTAGCCAGGAGGGAGCTTTTGGCGGGCTTTTGGTACTGACATTTCTTTGTCTGTAGGAGAACTGAGGCTGGATTTCTATAGTGGCCAAATAGAGAGAAAAATGTAATGTTACAGCCATGTTGGAATTACAGCCAATGATCCACGCAAAGGGTCAAATGATTAACTTTGCTAAGCGGGCCTTTTGGCAAATAACTCTTTTAGAGGAAAGCACTGCACCAGGGAAGGGGCAAAACCATGTCTGGTGCGTGCTTTCCTTAAATGGGAAGTAAGAAAGAAGTTCTGTTTAGTTCTTGAGTCCTATACCTTTACCTCCCTAAGCAATCCTACAGTTGTCCTGTTCTTCATATTTCTCTGAATTACTTGCCATCCTATGGATAGTCCATGATTAACACACTGAAAGGAATGAAAAACATATTTTCCCCTACACATTCCTGATGGGAGTTGTCTGTCTCTTTCTCATGCAATGTAATGTTCCCCCCCTCACCCTCCCCTCTGTGTTAACTATCTGCTTGTCTCTTATCTACTGAGCTACAGGTGCTGATCTATTTGCTGGCTCCCCATGGTTTTACAGACCCTGCATTAATTGTCCTGAAGACATCTTGGAGACTTAATGTCTGAATCCTGCTCACTTGGAGACTTGAAGTCTGGACCCTACTCACACCTACCCCCAAAACCTCCGGATCCCCCATATCAAAGCCCATTCCTGTTTCCTCTGTAAAAATAACACAGCCCACCTGAAAACTGTATAAAAACCCCCTGATTTCAGACCTCGGGGTTCGCAACCTCTGCTCTGCTCTGAGCACGTTTCGAACCTCTGATCGATCAGATTAAAATTGGAACTTGCCTGCAATTTGCTGAGCACGTGCCTTTTTCACTATTCTGTGCTGGGCAACTGGGGGGGTCGGGTCGTCCGGACTTTTCAACACCAAGTATGTCAGTATATTGTACTGTCCTTAGCCTAGAACTTTCTGCTCTCCCTTAATTCACCTTAATCTAGTGAGTCTGCTCCACAGTGGACTTAGCTCTCAACACTTCATGCTGACATGTGCACAATGAATAAATCACTCACACAGCCCCTACAAAAATCTAAAATATATGACCTCTTATATCTCAGGATATTGAGTTTGCAATGTTTGTCTTCCATAGGTGCTGGAAATCTGAAGGATAGAATAGGAATTTTATTTTAGATACCGTTGTATTCTTAGTGTAGTGTTTAGATTAAAATGTGAGATAACCAACTAATTTTTGGAAAAATTATCCGTCATGTTTGTTACAATCAAGAAAAATATTTAAAAATCATTTTTTAAAAATCATTTAAGATCCCCTAGCTATGTATCTGTGAAACGTATAAACTTATCCATAAAACTGATATCTGTACTTTCAGGAGAAAGTCTTAAGCAGTAACTTATTAAGCCATAATTGCTAAATTCACGTTGTGCCAACAATATAGTTTAACACAGTGTATTTTTGTGGATCTCAGTTTATATATTAATCAAAGAAATTATTAATTATACTATATTCCCTCCCTTCATCTCTCTCCATCTTAGTTCCCAACATGCATCTCAAACCTCCACTCTTAGCCCTCTAGACTGATAGTTTAACAGGTCTATTTTGTGCAATATATTTTGGGTCTCTTGATTCTATTGTTTTTGGATTTGGGTATTTAAAGCCTTAATTTACCTTCTATGCTTTGATTATTTAAATTCCTTACATGCTATTTTTCTAAGAGGAATTAGATAAATCTATGCAATCATATTGTCTACAGTATACTAGAAAGATTGGAAATGCTAAATAATTGGGCTGTGTTTTTTCCTAAGGAAAATAAATAATTTTCATTAATTTCTAAAATACTACTCATTAAAAGCTGAAATAAACTCTTTGACTCTTGGTTAATAATGCAGAAAAGAGTCTCCACCCTGCAGCTTACCCAAATTTTAGAAAGAAGATGTTTTCCAGATGAGTTCCTTGATTTGATTTTTATCCATAATTATTATCAAGGTCTCACAACAAGCTTTTTTGGGGGTGACTTTAAACTTCATATTTATCCCCACTGGTATGCCTTAATGTGCCCTCAAAATCACCACCCATTTGAGGTTGAAAAGTATCTACACTTTCATTTTTCTGACGGACTTTCACAATTTTCAGTCATGGGTTCCACAGGAGAGGGAGGGAGAAAAAGAGGAACAAACCCCATCACTTTCCAGAATTCTGTACCCTTCTTTCCTACTGCTGAATTCATTGTTTTGATTCTTTATGTGCTGGAAGATATTTGAGAAAGCCTTATAAGGAGTTTTAAAATAAACTCTCATTTAGGAGTCACACAGTGGTGATATACACAGAGCTTCAATTTAAACCATTATTGCATATCATCCTTTTCTTTTTATAATAATCCATTAAATGCTTTCAAGTATGATGAAGGAATAGCAACCTGTAGATTCAAATGGAACCCTGATGACCTATAAAATACATACTGCCTCCTTGCCTGAGTTGTTAGAGTGCTCTTCTCTAATGGATGGCATTGTTATTTTACTATCCAGAAAACCACACGCATCAATTATACATTTGCCAGTGTCATGAATCACTTTTGGAAGACAACCTGTCTTTTGGTTGTTACATATGTCATTTGTTCTTAACCTCTGAAAAAAACATGTCCTCGTGCGTATATAAATGATGATATCCTTGTTTGAAATATATTGATTGATAATTGGAAAACACTTCGGGGAAATTTTTATTGTTTATTTTTTCAAGCATAAATTGCCCTAATATTTGTTCAGTAATCTTTTATGACAATAATAGTGCACTCAAGGGTAAAATGGAGGGTAAGACATTCTTCTTTAGAAGAATACCATTTGCATATGCAGCTGAGGACTACATTTCTATTTTACACACACACACATACACACACACAATGTTTTAAAGGGCTTACTTCTAACTCTGTGGTCAGAGATCACTCCTGGAGGACTCACTCTACCATTTGTTTATTTTACTTACTTTTTTTTTGCAAAGTAAAGGTAGGGCATTAAACTTTTTGGAGGGGGCTACATCTGGCAGTGCTCGGGGCTACAGAGGTTAGGGTTAGTTACTCCAGGTTCTGCACAAACTATATATTCTGAGCCTTCTTGAGAAACATTTTGAGGTGCCATAGATCATACCTGAGTCTGCCATGTATCAGACATGCACCCTAAATTCTGTATATCTTTCTAACCCCAAATATTGCACACTTAGCATTCTCAATTTTACTTGTAGTATAGCTAGTAATGTACTTTTCTAAGTATTCAGTGATATTGTCAGTGCTTTATGGAGAGGTAGTATATTTTAATTATATTTGCATCTCTGCTAGCACAATATCTACTATCAAATGCTTCTGAAACTTTTCTCCCTTTAAATCACTCAGCATTCAATATTATAATTAGGAAGTTACATTACCTACTTATTGTTATACATTTAATTCAGCAACATAATCTTTCTTATTTAATTTATTTGCACCAATTATGGATAATTAAAGCTTTACACATGAACTTTGTCATAAAGCTTCATATACAAAGGAATTATGTTCTTTCTCAAATAGCAAGAATTTAGACAATAAAAAATAAAGTGGTTAGATTAACTCTAAGTGGTTGTCTTACCTACAGCTGACTGGATTCATTCTCTGGCATTTTCTAAGGCCCCCTACTGTTGGTAGGAGAGATTTCTTAGAACAGAGCCAAAACTAAGCTTATGAAAGGTAACACAGACTTTGATCCTTGGTGAAAGTAAAAAACTGAGCTTCATTTGCACTGACTCTAGCCACAACACAGAATGGGTGAGCCTGGTCAGAAAACAATATATATTATGAATTTATATCTGAAGTTTGAAAAAGCCAAATTCATGAACACAAATAAGGTAGATTGGCATGTGTCTTCATAAGCAAAGAGGTAACTGTACCCAGATTCTTCTCAGCTACATAGAGATTCCTTTCAATTTACTTGAATAACAATCTGAATATTAAGTGAAAGATATACAAAGCTGAAGAAAGGAGCCACTAGAAATCAGTATACCAAAATGTATATAGAGATACCTAGTACTGGGAATAATTTGTACTTTTAAAGTTAAAAGAGAGATGGCAAAACTAAAATGCTTCTGATGTGGGTCCCAAAAAGAATGTTACTTCTACAAATTAATGAATATGGTCCTGTCAAATTTATTTCCTCTAAACAAGTACCTCATAATTTCCTGGGTTTAGATATTGCTTATTGTAATTAACTAATGTATTCATAAAATATGTTGTCAATTTTTCTTTAAATTCTTAATATTACTTTTAAAATAATGCAGTTCTTCAGTTCTGAAAGAGGTTTTTAGTATTTAGCTAATTAAGTTTTTTGCTTTATTTATTTTCTTCAAATAAGAATCCTATTATACTTTGAACAATAAACTGTACATATTGTTTCACTATGATTTTATAAAACTATTAAACCAACAAAGCTTTCTAATATATCTTAGGTTGAAATAAAATTCATAGCTTTCACTTAACAGTCTTTTATTCTTTTGAGATAAAGAAGATTTCTACCTATTATTTCTACATGTATCATAAGAATTTTGAAAGATTTCAGGATGATTGAGCTAATGTAAAGGCCATATAATAAGGTCATATGGCTCATATGTTTTAATATACGCTTAAAGTTCCTACTCTATCTACATTTGGGGCCTTTCCTACATTTCTAGTGGCAATGATAGCAATCATAATTGATGAAAGCAAAAGTAATAAAAGTCGTCTTAATATTTTATACCGTGAAATGCTGGTTACTTAAGACATAAAGGCATTCTCTAAATAAATGTTTTCATAAAGCAGTAAGCAGAGTCTCTGAACCATTATGTAATGCCAGAGAGGTCATATAACTTCTTTATAAAAGCTCCCTTTTCACATTAGGTAAAATGTTCCACAATAATTGCATTGACTGTCTATCACTGCACCTCAGGGAAGCCTGGTGTTAACAGGTTCATTTCTACTTCACAGTTGAGGATACTGAAGCATGGACACATTAGCAGTAACTTGTTCAAATGAACACCTTGAACTAGTGAACCAAATCACTGAGCAACAATGGCACCACTCAAAGATGGTACCAAACAGGAAATGGCATAGTTAAGGTTAATTTCAGATTAAACTGGGGTGGCATGCACATTGGGTCATCTTGGGAGGATGTGCTAAAATGCCGAGAGACAAGGTTAGTGATGGTTCATAGACCTTACCTGAAAGTAGTCTCTGTTGTATGCTTAGGCTCCCAACTTTATTTTCATAAAATGATTGTGGCAGAAAGATTACCTACATCTTTGATTATCAATGTAGATAAACAAAGTAATGTTTTAATTTATACTAAGTTTCAACAGCTTCATCAGCTTTGGACTGCCACAAATAATTTCACTTTATTCGTAAGAAATGAATTTCAAATTTTTATGATTAAAATCATATGAAGCTATACTATAATCCATGTTGTACATTAAAGACTTCTTGTATTAAAGGTTCATAATAACATGGTATACTCAGCCAGAGCTCTTAATTGCAGAAAGAAAGCTAGAACTGGTTCATAAACATTTTTTAATGAAATATCCCTTTTCTAATAGAACTGATGCTTCCTAAAGCCTAAGCACAATACAATAATTTTCAATCATATGAATTTTTTGTTGCTCTACAGAAATTTTAGAGTTCCTTGAATTTTAGATGATTTTTATATTTCTCTACTTCTACTTTCCTGTCATTTTAATATTGTTCCCATTTGGGGGAAAAAAAGCAGAGCAAGAGTTCAAAAAGGATATATTCTTTAACAATTCATATATATTGAGACTTTAACCTCTTTTATGCATCTCTTGAATTCCTTTTTTCTTTTCAGCTTTTCTAGATGCTACTAAAATGCTTGCCAGAGTGATGCATTTACAAAGCAATGGGAAATGTTTCCTGTTTCTATTCAGCTTACTAATACTAGAGAACTTTATCTTACTCATTTTTAAAATATTTTATTTATTTAAAGAAAATGTATCACATAGTTGACATAGTTAAACATAATAAATTAAAAAAAATAATATCTTTATTTAAGCACCATAATTACAAACATGCATGTAGTTGGGTTTCAGGGGAAATGGAAAGAAAGGAATTCTCATTCACTACTAATGGGAATGCTGTCCAACCTTTATGGAAAACAATATGGAGATTCCTCAGAAACTGGAAATTGAGTTACCGTATGATTCAGCTATACCACTCCTAGGGATATACCCTATGAATACAAAAATGCAACACAAAAATCCCTTTCTCACACCTATATTCATTGCAGCACTATTTACAATAGACAAGACTCTGGAAAAAAAACAAGATGCCCTTCAACAGATGAATGGCTAAAGAAACTGTGGCTCATATACACACAAAATACTATGTAGCTGTCAGGAGAAATGAAGTGTTGAAATTTTCCTATACATAGATTAAAATGCAAATTATTATGCTGAGTGAAATAAGTCAGAGGGAGAGAGATAGACACAGTATTGTTTCACTCATTTGTGATTTAAGTAAATAAAATACATTATTGTAATAATACCCAGAGACAATAAAGATGAAGGATGGAATGACCAGCCTATAATCTCTTGAATTCTTGCTAGAACTAAGAAATTTAAGGTCTACAAATATTTGAAAAAATGGATAATTTTCCAGATAATATAGAATATTAATGCTTTGATTCCTACCAATACATTTATACAGTCTATTTACACTGTATGCTTACTCAGTATAATAATGATTTACTCCTACTAGTATATCTATTACGTATGAATAAATTAAACTCTGTATTACTTTTTTCTTAAGTTTTTTTTTAATTTATAATACAGCTTTGAACCTGGAATGATAATACAGTAGTAGGGTAATTGCCTTGCACATGGCTGACCTGGGTTTGATCCTTGAATTTCAATATGGTCTTTTAAACTAATAAGAAATGATTTGAGGGCCCCGAGAGATAGCACAGCGGCGTTTGCCTTGCAAGCAGCTGATCCAGGACCAAAGGTGGTTGGTTCAAATCCCAGTGTCCCATATGGTTCCCCGTGCCTGCCAGGAGTTATTTCTGAGCAGACAGCCAAGAGTAACCCCTGAGCAACACCGGGTGTGGCCCAAAAACCAAAAAAAAAAAAAAAAATAGAAAGAAATTATTTGAGTGCAGAGCCAATAGTAATTCCTAAACACTGTTGGACTTGAGCCTCATCAAATACAAAATGCACAGTTTCAACAGACAACAACAAATCTTTGTGAGAATATGAAATAATAGGAATATTAGGGGCTGGAACAATAGCACAGCTGTAGGACATTTGCCTTGCACGTGGTTGACACAGGATGGACCTGGATTGGATCACCTGCCTCCCATATTGATCCCTGAGCTAGGAGCAATTTATGAGCACATAGCCAGGAGTATCCCCTGAGCATCACCAGGTGTAGCCCAAAAGCTAACAAACAAAAATTGAATATTAATGCCTTTCTAGTGGAGATATTGAGCCAATGCTCATACTTATTAGTTAAAAATTGATTTTTTCTTTCCACTTAATACTATATATATCCATATATATGCATACATGCCTCCAAGAGAAACTAAAGCTCATATCCTCAAAGAATGTTCATAACAGTTATATTAAAAACTACAAATAGGAATTAATTCAAGTACCTATATTTTGGATAAAGAGTAAACAAATTGCGATATGTCACAATTAATTTATGTAATTAGTTACATGTAATTTATGTAACTTAATTCAAAACATTAAGTATAATGAAAGAAGTTGGACCTAAACATGAGCATAGTGTGTGACTGTCAATATAATGCTCAAAACCAAAAATACATTTGTGATAGAATATAAATATTGGTTGCCTCTGGTAGGAGGTAATTATATGAGAAACAAAGTAAAGAAACCTTTCTAGAGTGATGTAAATGCTTTATATTTTCTTACGAGGTAAGTTAGATTAATATATGTATTCAAAAACATATGAAAATATATAAATCTATTTTCCACTATTCTTTTTAAGAATTGTGTACTTCACCATGGGTAAATATTATGCCCTATTTCCTCAAACAGAGCCTTAGTTTGGCTTCTGATTTCACCTTTATAAAATTTTTGAATAGTATCTCAGATTTTCCATGATTTTAGTGATCTTTCATTGTTTTCACAAGATACGCCTCATTTGAATTACTATCCATCTGTTTACTACAGACTATATATATCTATATATATATATATATCTGCCTAGACCTCTGTTTACTACATATATCTACTTATCTTTCCCTTATAACTTTAATAACCTCATTCTAGGAATTTGTTTTTTTTTTTAAGTGAACTATTATCTGGAAGTATGGCATGAGAAACCATTACTGATAGTATACCAAATATTAAAAAATAATTTAACTGAATTAATAGTAAAATTATTTTTATTTTAAATTTAGACATCAGGTTAAGGACCTGCTTCAAATATATCTTTTAAATCTTCTTGTTAGAGTAGAAAGTTGCCAACCACCAGATAAATTTTTAAGTAGGAAGGATCATTTATCTAGTACACATTCTAAAATTTAAAAGGTGAACATAATTTCTCTGGCTGTTTCACATGAAATGTATTAGTCTAGGTCCTAGGATATTTTACATGAAACAAAGTGAGCTAACAGGAGTTTCCCCTTCACTGTTTGAAAATATATCAACTCTGTGGTCAATGTTGTCACTTTATAGGTTTATTTTATGAAAATGAGCAAATTCTGTGGATAAGAATGAAGCTTCACTCAGTGTTAACTTGTGGTCACTTTGACTCGCTGGCACTCCTGTGTCCATCTGCTTAGTGATAGTTACCTTGATATTGTCATGAGTTTTTAAAACTGAGAACAAAGGAAATAAAAAAAATTGCAAAGGGGGGCCAGCGAGGCGGCGCTAGAGGTAAGGTATCTGCCTTGCAAGCGCTAGCCAAGGAAAGATCGCGACCGCGGTGCGATCCCCCGGTGTCCCATATGGTCACCCCAAGCCACGGGCAATTTCTGAGTGCTTAGCCAGGAGTAACCCCTGAGCATCAAATGTGTGTGGCCCGAAAAACCAAAAAAAAAAAAAATACAAAGGTCTTTATAAACTTTATTCATATATATATATATATAAATGTAATTTATAAACTTTATATAAATATAATTGTATTTTATAATATTGTATAGAAATTACTCTTTATAGTTCATGACCTAAAAATAATAACATAGACTTCTAGCCTGAACCTTAATATCCATAGAATGAGTTCATTCTATGTAACAAATGTTCATTCTAGGTAACAAATTCTATCTCAAACTTCATAAATTTTGGTACACTATTACTTTAGTGTGGCTTCTTTACATTCTACTTTATTATGACTATATCTATATAAATGCAAACACTGTTTCTGTGGATATAATTTTATAAAGCATAACTATCTCCTATCTTTAGCAGTGAAATTCAAGTGGCAACTATGACAAGCAAAGAAAAATGAATGCAGTTAACTTCAACCATCCCTGCTCATCTGAAAGCTTATGTCAGTTTCTAAACAAGCTTTTCATTTTTCTATTCAGTCTGCTGATCTTTGTTGATTTACAGCATGAATGAGCATGGCACATTGTAACTTGGATAGTGTATTTTTCCTAAATAATAAAACATTTATTGCAGACACATCAAGCTTGCTTGTGGCATTAAATTATTGTGGCAATAAAGTACCATGTTAACAACTCATTTACATCCTTCTGGTGACTGTCCATTACCAAGAGAAATAATTTAATTCTATCTAGGAAGAATGACTTTGAAAAGTATAGTAATTACACTTTGAAAACGTGCATTGACATCAGATTAAAAATTATTATTAGATCATTATGAACCAAATACATACAAAATAATTTAGTAAGAATTGACTGAATTACATCACAAAATTTTGGAAAGATACACTAAATATATCTTATGTATAATATTTTTTCATTAGACACAATGGAAACTATTTGCAAATATTTATCTGAAAATATTTATTTGGGACCAGAGATATGGTATAGGGATTGAGATGCATTTTTGGCATTAGACTCTGATTCAATTTTGGACATTGCTTAATGCAGTCCTAGAGACCCTCCCAAAACCAATCGGTGTGGTCTTGAAGGCTGCTGAAGTAGTACTGGGTTAGTTCTTATATTCCAGAACTCTGAGGTCCAAGCATAACTGCATCCAAACCACCATCTGAGCTAGTTGCTGACAGTCCTCAGAAGAGGTCCTCAGCTTTCTGAGTAACACTTAGGTGACTACTCCCTCCAAAATCTAAATAAATTGTTCAATTTGACGTTTACTTTCTTTTATCTTTGCTCTTGATTTTCATTTTGGGTCAGTTACAGACATTTGCTAGGAACAGAGGGCTAGGGCAATAGAGAGAAGAAAAAGAAAATGGAGCCCTTTTGTAATCTTTCTAACTGGGAAACAAACTGGGTAGGTACGGGTCTTGTAGATTTTTTTCCCCTGTTTTATTTTTTTTTCCCTCACAGGTAAATATTCCTTGAGATAAATCCACTTTAGACATTTTTGTGCCATTAGTCCTGGAATGTGGAAAACTTTTGATATGCAAAAGCTTAGCCTGATTAGATTAACATAACTAGGCAAATGTCTGTTGAATGCTGTCCCTGTTCTTCTGTTGTTTATTCGTTTAAGTCAACAAATAGGAAATATGAAAAATGTGATGACGATTTAGGACTCAGTTCACAAGGCTATTAATCCCCTGACCACATGCTTTTCTCTCTCATTTCTATCTTTTCTTCTAAATCCTCTGCAGTGACCCTTCCTTAGATCTGTACACCCAAGGTGAAGATGCCCTGCAGAAAATTATTGATCATTTTCCTCATCATCACTGTATAGCTTTTCATAAAGTTAGAGGGTGCATTCCTTTACTTATAATGAAGAAAGTTTTGCATATATACATATAGGACATCATATTGATGTGAGAAGCTTTCCTTACATTCCCTTTTCCTTCATTCTGCACCCTGATTTTCATTCATCTTTCTGTATACTCACTTTTTATTTGAATAAATTTAATATATTGTTAAAAATATATACATTTTACATAAATGTTTTATGCTAATATTTGAGTTTATATAAATAATATTTTTCTGTTTCTGATTTTATCACTTGAATATAATTGTATTTGCATACATTGTCTGTTCAGACCCTATCATCCAGCAAGGGCCAACTTCCATCCCTTTGTGTGCTAAAGACTGGGTACATTTCCCCCAAATTATGACTGGGAAGGAAAGGGTCCCAGTCTAGAGACACTTTATTTCATTGTGACAATGTTTATATAGGACAGGAGGAACTGGTAGATGTGCACGGTGGCAGGGCTAAATGGAGCAAAAGAATAGTTGGGGCGGGGGAGGTAAGGTACCAGGGAGAAGTTAAATGTAAACAGTGGGGTGTAGAAATGTTTTAGGAGTTATACATTGGGTCATAAGTGTAATTTATCTCTCTCGACCAGAGCTTTGTGGAAAAAAAATGTATAGCCTGGAGTCAAATCTGAGATAATTATGGGGAGATGATGTCCCTCTTTGTGTCGTCCTACCCCAATTCTAGAATGGTGTTTCCAAAGCTCTCATCTCAAGGAGAATAAACAGAACAATTGCTTTACAGGGTCCCCCAGAATAATTGCATTGTGGGGTTTAGTCTGCCAGGTGGTTTGAGAATAGTGTCAGAGGAAGGATTCAATATTAATCAGTGAGATTATTACTTAGAGCTTCTAAAGGCAGCATTAGAATCTAAAGTCTGAAACTTTTGTATTTGCTAAATTGTTCCCCAATTATTGCTTCCAACTCTCTGCAATAATATGTGAGGAGACCGAGGGAAACTGGTGAGTGAAAATCAGCTGACAAGGATTTATAAGCATCAAGAGAGATAAACAAGGTGGTAAAGATTGATGGTCACAGAAGAGGTAAAAACCAAGTAGAGAAGATTTACAGGTTTAGAGGCACCAAATCACCAGTTTAGAAATTGAAGCAGAAGCATTAGTTTAGTGCAAAACCCTTTGTTCTTCAAAGCCACATCGGCTTTAACTGCAATTTTCCTGTGTAAACCTGTTAACTTCCTTCCTTATTTGCTTCCATTTTTGAAGATCTAAAAACTGAGTCAACCCTTTTTTCAGGGCTGGGAGTTGGCAGATTTACCTGAACTCTTGATTTTTATGAATAAACTCCTATCTCTTCCAACCATTTTGGCTACAATCTCAATTCTTTGACAATCCCTGACAACTAATATTAATAAATAAACGTGTGTAGCCACTTACAAATCTGTGAACATTATTTTCTAGTTTCTATTAAATAAGTGGAATTTATGAACTGACCAAATTATGCGCACACTACTCAGTAATGCTGAACACATAGCAGTCAGATGGATTCATGTTTATAAGCACATATTCCTTAGATAACAAGATCATAAAGAATAGCATACTCAAAAAAGTTGAAGATGTATTCAGTAAGCATGTAAGCAGAATGAACATATGATGAACATTAGATGAACATATATTCCATAATTAAGTTAACCACATACAGAATAATGATGTACACATACTTTAATAGATTATTTTCACTTAAGTTTGTAGTTAAATATAAATGATAAAGCACTGCAAAGTTTTAGGAGTGGCTGCCATTTTGCAGCAATGCTGAAATGTTCCTGTCCTCTCATATGTGTTATAACTAAAAAGTTATATAAGTTTTTACTTATCTCAAATATGTGGTACAATTTCATCTTAACATATATGCATGTGTGTCATCTTTTTCATTAATATAAATTTTAAAGATACTTAGATCAGTTTAGGTTTACATTTTTGTAAATTATACATATATGAAATATTTATACATTTAAAGCAAATTTTATTTTTGTATTTTTATTGTAATGACTCATTTTGTTTATATGTATACTATTTAAGTATATATTATTTTATATATTGCATACTATATATTATATAATTATTAATTATGTAATAATAGCTTCTAGACACATCCATTAATTTCTTAGACTATTATTATTGCTTTGGAATAATTTTGAAGACTTTCTCCACTCAGATTCTAAATTAAAAGATAGTTTTCTTTCATTTTCTTTAGTGGTTTAATAGTTAAATTTTACATTAAGAAATCTTTTATAGCAAACTGTACTTTCATATGAAATGTAAATTAGTAATTCAAATTTATTTTCTTTTTTGTTTGTTTTTTGGTTATATTTTTGGGGGGTACACCCAGTGACACTCAGGGTCTACTCTAAGCTATGTACTCAGAAATCACTCCTGGCCTAGGGAACCATATGAGACACCAGAGATAGAACCGTAGTCCATCCTAGGTCAGCTGCGTGCAAGGCAAATGCCCTACCACTGTACCACCGCTCCAGTCCCCAGATGTATTTTCTGATAAGTACTAAGCAGTTTCCAAATACTGCTTTATGGATGTAAAAAACGTATATACATTTGCAATTCTTATTTTATAATTTTTATGTACAAAGAATGCTTTGTATTTATTTTTCTTTTGTATGCTTATTTTTTGACAAATAGTTTATGAATTTTGCTAAATAGCTTTTAGTTGTATCCAGATATCTGGAAGGGAAACTGGCATCCTGAATCTTAATTTTTTGCATCTTTGTTCTTTTATATAAATTTTGTTAGTATGGGAGCTTGCTTAGGTCATAAAAATAGTCTTCTGTAATTTTGTTTGGAATTACCTTGAATGTATGAGTTAACTTAAAGAATATTAGGTGTTTTTGTGATAGGTGCTCATAGAACTTATGAAAGACTTTTTCACTTAGATGTTATGTGTGTTAGTAAAAGTATTAATAAAAGTAGTGTTCTGTTAGCTTTATTTATAAATACCAGACAACTGTTACTTTAATATATTACATCGAATTTTTCTGTTATATTTTATTCGATATTTGTTGCTTACATAGTGGGTGTTGTCTTTATTGTCTCGACATTAGTACCATATTATTTTTACTCCCCTTGTCCTTTTTCGTTTCATCACATTTTTGAAAATCTGAAAGTTACCAAGAAAACAGTCTCAAACTCTTTTCAATATAATTTTATTATTTCTGTCATTTCTGTGTCAATTTTACTGATTTTTACTGATTGGTATATTTTTGTTTATAAGTAATAGCTTTTTATTTTCTTGAATTCCTGATCAGATTTTTTTTCATTACTGAATATAGTCAATTATTATCTCAACAACTATTAAGAAATTATTTTGTGAATGTTTAACATTTTTGGGATGCATTTAATTTAGTAGAAATTAGTTTAATCATTGTAATAATTTTGCTTATATATTTAGTTTAGGTCAGTCCAAAGAAGCAAGTGAGCTAATTTAGTCCCTTTACCAAGGAAATTTATCAAATTGTTTATGCTTCTTGAGATTAACTAGACTTAGAGGTAACCCAAACCCAGAGCTCTGTAGGAGCTCTGTTAATTATTTGCTTTCCATTGATTCATTCCCTATATTGTGGAGTTTCATTTCACACATACGCTCATTGGTCATCAGTCTAGGATCTGAGGGGATCACTCCGAAAATCACAAGTTCTCTTTATGAAATTCCCTTCTCTCAGGGATCGCAGGCTTCTGCAGTTAATGATACAATATATGTGAAAAGTGTTGTTCCTCTGTTCAGTTTTTTTTTTTTTAGTTGTTTGGGATGAAAACATAAAGCCAATCTTGTTCCTTCACCAGAAAATCATGAGAGGAAGAGATGGAAAGAGAGAGAGAGAGAGAGAGAGAGAGAGAGAGAGAGAGAGAAGAGAGAGAGAGACAGACAGACAGACAGACAGAGACAGAGACAAAGTCAGAGACAGAGACAAAGTCAGAGACAGAGACAAAGTCCGAGACAGAGACAAAGTCCGAGACAGAAGAGAAACACAAAGACACAGACACATAGACTATTCATTCCAGTGTTCTCTATTCTTTGTACTCTCAATTTTGTCAAACTCAAATATTTTTTCTGAATTCAAAGAAACTTGTGTTTTCTATTTGACTTTATTTTTCCTGATGAGTTCATCCAAGAAGCAAAGAGGGAAGTTGGTGGGATTTATCTGCTTACTTCATCTGTCTTCCTCCCTTGAGAGATTGTGCTCTGCTGCCTTATTGCTTAATAACTGATGCTAAATTTCAGTTTCCTTTTTATCATTGATGAAGTAGTAATTCTTGTTTCAGTTACTTTATATTTTTCAAGTAACCACATATTCACCAATCTTCATCTTAAACTCTCAACTGAGAAACCAAATTAACATAATATGCCATCCCTTTTGAGAGTTTAACATCATAAACTGACATATAATCATTATAGTTTAGAAAAGGTTTAAAATAAAGTGTCAAATAAGGTTATGATCTCAGGATGTGGAAACTTTTTATTAAACAAACCAAAATAAGCTAAAACATGAAAATCTTTTTTTAAAAAAATCTATTTTTTTAAAATCTTCTGAGATGGGGTGCATTGGTGGTGGGAATGTTGCACTGGTGAAGGGGGGTGTTCATTTTGTGACTGAAACCCATCTATAGTCATGTTTGTAATCATGGTGGTTAAATAAAAATAAATAAAATAAAATAATCTTCTGTGCTTTAGGAGTATTTAAAAGGTATTAATTTAAGCTATACTTGTGGTAAATTATTCACAATACGTATAGCAAATACCAGGTTAATATTCACAGTTTATAATGAATTCCATAAAACAAGAGTAAAATATGACAAAATAGCACAAGAATATCTTTTTAAATATATATAAAGTCCAGATCCATAGTAGAGCATTTAGAGTGCTTGTCTTGCATGTGGCCAACCCAAGTTTGATTGCCAGCTTTTCATACGGTCCCTTACACAACATCAGAAGTGATTCATGAACACAGAGCCATGAGTAAGCTCTAAGCACAGTAAATATGGTCCCCAAACAAAACGAACAGAAAAAATATATAAATAGATACTTAGGGGAAAATAAATTTTATTAGACAGAATGCACATATGAAAATGTAATATAATCAAAAAAATCTACCACATTTTTAAATGAAAAAAATGAAGAAAAATGTTAATACACCATAGCTGACTCAACTAGAATGCACTGGTCAGGATTTAAACCCCGTTTCTCTGATTCTAAAACCCTTTATTCTTCAATTCTACACTGCACATTCTGATATTACTGAAAACTACTAATAATTACTAGTAATTATTGAAACCATGCATTGTTCATTTAATCATTTTCCAAAATTGTCTTATTTTTGTAAAAGTTGGTTAATGATAATAATTTTTAAACACTCATGTAGAAAAATTAAGTAAGTTACTATATAATTTTTAGAATAGAAGTGTGAATGATTCTATTGACAATGCAGCCACATCAATGGTTTTTAATATAATTCAGTAAGAGTACTCAGGTGTACTTTTCTTTCTCAGACACTATTGCTTGTTCTTCCTCTTGATAGCAATAGGAATATGCTTTCCAATAGAAATGTACTATCACGGAATTCTGCTGGAACTCAGATGCCAGCAACCATATCTGCCTGTCTTCTGTGCTGTGCTCCATTTTTGGCCTGATTTTTATCCTGTGTGTGGCTCATCTGCGGACAGCTCGCCTTCCCTGGAGCCATCCCTGGAGGTGAGTTTACAAGCTCAGAAAGGGGAAGCCACTGAACTCTGCTGGAACTCAGATGCCAGCACCACTATCTGCCTGTCTTCTGTGCTGTGCTCCATTTTCGGCCTGATTTCATCTTGTGTGTGGCTCATCTGCGGACAGCTCGCCTTCCCTGGAGCCTTAACTGGAGGTGAGTTTACAAGCCCAGAAAGGGTGGAGCCAGAGGAGCATGGCTGCTCTGCTTCGCTTCCTGGCCGTGCACATCATTTATCCAATGAATACAACCAAAACATGTAGAAAAACCCACAATACAAGTGTGACAATGGGGAAACAACACAGGCCAGAGCCAGGCATAAAGAATGATGATGGCAACACTGATGACTTGAACATGACCAACCAACTAGATAGTATCTCAGATAAGGAGTTTAGAGTTGAAATATGGAAGATGTTCAAAGAACTCAAAGAAAGTATAGAAGAGAACACTAATAAGAATCAAGAGAATATGAAGATAGAAATCAGAAAACTCCAAACTTGAATTTCAGGTCAAATAACAGGTCTGAAAAACTCAGTAGATGAATTAAAGAAAAACATGGTTGAGCTTTCTCATGGGTTAACAGCAGCTGAGGATAGAATTAGTACACTGGAAGTTGAGATGAATAACAATTCCATACAGCCGAAGAAATTGGAAAAAAGCCTTAAAGCAAACGATCAAACAATGGAAAAATTACTCAAAGAAAGGGAACAGATAAAAATAGAAGTCTATGATAAGCTCAACAGAAATAACTTAAGAACCATTGTAGTCCAAGAGACCCAGGAAGTAAATCTCCAGGAAGAATCAATGGTCAAGAACATCATTAAAGAGAAAATACCAGAGCTAATGAATACATGGGATCAAATCCTGCATGCCAGAAGAGTGCCAACTAAAAGATACCCCAGAAAAAACACCCCAAGACACATCCTAGTCACAATGACGAATCCCACAAATAGAGACAGAATTCTGAAAGCAGCAAGATTGAAAAGAGAAATTACATTCAAGGGAACATCCTTGAGATTTATTGCAGACCTGTCACTAGAAACAATCAAGGCCAGAAGGCAGTGGTGGGGCATAGTGACAAAACTCAATGAAATAAATGCTTCGCCTAGAATACTGCACCCAGCAAAACTCACTTTCAGGTTTGAAGGAAAAATACATGATTTCATAGACAAACAACAGCTCAGAAACTTTACAGACTCAAAACCATTCTTAAAAGAAAAACTGAACGGCCTACTTTAAGACAAGGCTTACCAACAGACACACCAAACTTCAATATAAAGATGGCACTAACTCCAAGGACAATTCTTTCTCTCAATGTCTATGGACTAAATACACCAATTAAGAAAAAAAAAGTGGCTAAATGGATGAAAAAACTCAATCCAACCTTCTGCTTCCTGCAAGAAACGCACCTGAATAGTTAGAACAAACATAGACTCAAAATAGAAGGCTGGAGAAAAATCATCCAAGCAAACAACACCCATAAAAAAGCTGGAGTGGCCATACTAATATAAGATGATGCAAACTTTATACTTAGGAAAGTTGTAAGGGACAAAGATGGACATTTTGTATTAATCAAGGGATACATAGAGCAGGAAGAAATCACTCTCCTAAACATATATGCACCGAATGAGGAGCCAGCAAAATATTTAATAAAATTGTTGATAAATGTGAAAAATAACATCAATAACAACACAATAATTGTGGGAAACCTCAACATGGCATTGTCAACACTTGACAGGCCAACCAGACTGAAACCCAACAAGAATATACTAGACCTGAAAAGAGAAATGGAAGAAAGAGGCCTAGTAGATATTTACAGGACACTCCACCCCCAGAAGCCTGGATACACATTCTTCTCTAATGTACATAGGACATTCTCCAGGATATAATACATGCTAGCACACAAAACATACCTCCATAATATGAAGAGGATAGAAATTTTGCATGCTACCTTTGCTGACCACAAGGCCCTGAAATTATATGTAAACTACAAAGGGACACAGAAGAAAAAGTATAATACCTGAAAGTTAAAAAGCCTAATAGTGAAAAACCAGTGGGTTAGAGATGAAATCAAAGAGGAAATCAAAATCTTCCTAGAAACAAAATGACACAAACTATCAGAACCTATGGGACACAGCAAAAGCAGTACTGAGAGGAAAATTTATAGTTTGCAAGCACACATCAGGAAAGAAGAAGGGGCATACCTGAATTGCTTAATGATGCAACTCATAGAATTAGAAAGTACTCAACCAAAGGACCCAATAAAAGGGAGACAGAAGGAAAAAAAAAGCTGAGAGCAGAAATCAATGAAGTGGAAACCCGGAAAATAATCCAAAAGATCAACAGAAGCAGAAGTTAGTTCTTTAAAAAAAATAAACAAGACTGATAGACCACTGGCAAAACTAACAAAGAAAGAGAGAGAGAAACTTGATAACTCGTATTAGAAAAGAAAAGGGAAAGATCACTATTGATATGGTAGAGATCCAAAGGGTAATCAGAAACTACTTTGAGACCTCTATGCCACTAAAAATGAAAACCTGGAAGAAATGGCTAAATTTTTGGACTCCTATAATCTTCCACAGTTGAATGAAGAGGATGTAGCATATCTAAACACACCCATCACTAATGAGGAAATTAAGACAGTAATCAAATGTCTGCCCTAAAACAAAAGTCCAGGCCCAGATGGATTTATTAATAAATTTTTTCAAACCTTTCAAGAGGAACTTCTACCAATCCTGGCAAGACTCTTTCATAAAATTGAAAAAACAGGAACACTTCCAAATAGCTTTTATGAAGTCAACATCACCTTGATACCTAAGTCAGACAGAGATGCTATCAAAAATGAAAATTACAAACCAATATCGCAGATGAATACAGATGCAAGGATCCTCAATAAAATCCTGGAAAATAGGATTCAATGCCTCAGTAAGAAGATCATCCACTACGATCAAGTAGGTTTCATCCCAGGAATGCAAGGCTGGTTTAACATCCGTAAACCTATCAACATTATACACAACATCAACAACAAGAAAAATAAAAATCACATGATCATATCAATATATGCAGAGAAAGCATTTGATAAGCTCCAAGACCCATTCTTGATCAAAATTCTCAGCAAGTTGGGAATGGAAGGAACCTTTCTGAATATAGTTAAGGCCATCTACCACAAGCCAGAGGCAAATATTGTCCTCAATGGAGAAAAACTGAAAGCCTTTCCTCTAAATTCTGGCACAAGACAATGCTGTCCTCTCTCACCACTCATATTCAACATAGCACTGGAAGTACTTGCTATAGCGATTAGGCAAGAAAAAAATATCAAGGGAATACAGATAGGAAAGTAAGAAGTCAAGCTCTTGCTGTTTGCAGATGACATGATACTCTCCCTAGAAAACCCTAAAGTCTCTACAAAAAAGCTTCTAGAAACAATAGACTCATGTAGCAAGGTGGCAGGCTACCAAATTATCACACCAAAATTAATGGCCTTTCTATACAACAATAATAATAAGGAAGAAATGGACATTAAGAAAACAACCCCATTCCCAATAGTGCCACACAAACCCAAATATCTTGGAATCCACTTGAATAAAATGTGAAGGACTATACACAGAAAACTATAAACTCTTCTCCAAGAAATAACAGAGGACATGTGGAAATGGAAGCACATACCCTGCTCATGGAGTAGCAGGATTAACATCATTAAAATGGCAATACTCCCCAAAGCATTGTACAGATATAATGCAATCTCTCTAAAGATAACCATGACATTCTTCAAAAAAGTGAATCAGACATTTTTAAATTTATTTGGAACAATAAACACCCTAGAATAGCTAAAGCTATCATTGGGAAAAAGAATATGGGAGGAATTACTTTCCCCAACTTTAAACTGTACTACAAAGCAATAGTTATCAAAACAGCATGGTATTGGAATAAAGACAGGCCCTCAGATCAGTGGAATAGGCTTGAATACTCAGAGAATATTCTCCAGACATACAATCACATAATTTTTTATAAAGGAGCAAGAAATCCTAAATGGAGCAAAGAAAGCCTCTTCAACAAGTGTTGTTGGCACAACTGGATAGCCACTTGCAAAAAATTGAACTTAGACCCTCCAGCTAACATCATGTATGAAGGTTAAATCCAAATGGATGAAAGACCTCGATATCAGACCCGAAACCATGAGATATATATATAGAACAACACGTAGGTAAAACACTCCAGGACATTGAGACTAAAGGCATCTTCAAAGAGGAAACTGCACTCTCCAAGCAAGTGAATGCAGAGATTAACAAATGGGAATATATTAAACTGAGAATCTTCTGCACCTAAAAAGAAATAGCACCCAGGAAACAAGAGCTACCCACTGAGTGGGAGAAACTATTTACCCAATACCCGTCAGACAAGAGGCTAATCTCCAAAATATACACAGTAATGACAGAACTTTACAAGAAAAAAAAATCTAATCCCATCAAAAAATGGGGAGAAAAAATGGACAGACACTTTGACAAAGAGAAATACAAATGGCCAAAAGACACATGAAAAAATGCTCCACATCAATAATCATCAGGGAGATGCAAATCAAAACAACTATGAGGTACCACCTCACACCCCAGAGATTGGCACACATCACAAAGAATTAGAACAAGTAGTGTTGGCGGGGATGTGGAGAGAAAGGAACTCTTATCCACTGCTGGTGAGAATGCCGTCTAGTTCAACCTTTTTTTTTTTTTTTTTTTTTTTTGGTTTTTGGGCCACACCCGTTAGATGCTCAGGGGTTACTCCTGGCTACGTGCTCAGAAATTGCCCCTGGCTTGGGGGAACCATATGGGACGCCGGGGGATCGAACCGTGGTCCTTTCCTTGACTAGCGCTTGTAAGGCAGACACCTTACCTCTAGCGCCACCTCGCCGGCCCTAGTTTAACCTTTATGAAAAGGAATATGGAGATTCTTCCAAAAACTGGAAATCGAGCTCCCATATGATCCAGCTATACCACTCCTAGGAATATACCCTAGGAACACAAAAATGCAATACAAAAATCCCTTCCTTACACCTATATTCATTGCAGCACTATTTACCATAGCAAGACTCTGGAAACAGACAAAATACCCTTCAACAGATGAATGGTTAAAGAAACTGTGGTACATATACACAATGGAATATTATGCAGCTGTCAGGAGAGATAAAGTCATGAATTTTTCCTATACATGGATGTACATGGAATCTATTATGCTGAGTGAAATAAGTCAGAGAGAGAGAGAGAGAAAGACACAGAATGGTCTCACCCATCTATGGGTTTTAAGAAAAATGGAAGACATTCTTGCAATAATAATTTTCAGACACAGAAGGGAAAAGAGCTGGAAGTTCCAGCTCACCTCATGAAGCTCACCACAAACAAGGATGAGTTTAGTTAGAGAAATAACTACTTTTTGAACTATCCTAATAATGAGAATGTACGAGGGGAAAAGAAAGCTTGTCTAGAGTACAGGTAGGGGTGGGTGGGGAGGAGGGAGTTTGGGGACATTGGTGATGGGAATGTTGCACTGGTGATGAGTGGTGTTCTTTACATGACTGAAACCCAAACATAATCGTGTATGTAATAAAGTTGTTTAAATAAAAAAGAAACATACTATTGCAAATATGAGGCACATACTTATTATGATTGAATAGCAGTCACATTATAAAACCAATAGGTGACATTTATGAGAATAGGTTTATATAATATTTTATATCCAGAATATTATTTTGGGGCCAGTGAGGTGGCGCTAGAAGTAAGGTGTCTGCCTTGCAAATTATAGCCATGGAAAGGACCAAAGTTCGATCCCCTGGCATCCCATATGCTCCCCCCAAGCCAGGGGCAATTTCTGAGCACTTAGCCAGGATAACCCCTGAGCATCAAATGGGTGTGGCCCGAAAAACCAAAAAAATAAATAAAAAGAATATTATTTCAACATATAACCAGTATAAATTTGATTAATATAAGTCCTGAATGTTATCTTATTTTTAAAACCACTACATGCTTTCTGCTTACTTATATTAATTCAGACCAACTATATTTAAAGAATTAAAATACCACATGGAACTCTTGACCAACTACAATCATGCTTGTAATCATGGTGTTTAAATAAAGAGTTTATCTATTGAAAAATAACTACACATTTTGTAAGCACATCAAGTTGAAGTTAAATTTGTATCTTTGCCATGTATTTGGTGTAGATAAAACAATTATGTATAAAGGAAACCAATTACCTGGATGTCTCAGCAAACTTGTTTTTTTAAAAGGTAATGATATTTTAGGCTGGTGGCCAACAGTTTCTATAACATTTATCTGACTTTGGAATGATAGCAAGAAAACCAGTACAAATAATGGACCAGCAAGATAATCTCCTGAGAGCTCCTTCCCGGCATTTTATTCTTGATTCTAATGATTGCCTCCAAAGAGAGAGCATCTTTGATCATAGTTTCAAAAATTTTCAGTGACACCTATTCTTTATTGCTTTCAAATTTAATAATTTATTCTAAATTAATCAATTAATATTTCAGTTGATTCATATCTGTATCTACATTATACAATATATCATCTACTGAATATTGAAAAATTAGAAACATTTAAATGACTAAGTGACTACATGCATATAGATTTTTCCAGGATTTGCTAAGATTTTATAAAATTTATTTCATTTAAATTTTGAAATATTAATTTTAGGAAAGTCATCATAATCCAATTTTAATATTTCAATATTTTAGGAAGGTCAAATTAAGATCTATTTGCAAATCAAATTCAAAGTAGGTTATATAAATAGAGAATAGCCATTACTTTCATTTTGTAAGTAAATTATTTTAGATATGAAAAACTAGGAAAGGTGGTACATATTAGAATATTAGCTCAAGTACTTATAAGCAAGTAGAATTTACAGTTTGTTGGGATAAGTTTTGTTTTGTTTTTCCAACAGAGACACAGAACTTCAATCATCTTGTTCTGCCTAAAAAGTTGAGGGGGAAAGAAAAAATGGATGCAGGAGCAGTCACTTAAAATTTGAGTGGAAATAAAAAATGATCAGACTTAAACACCAAACCCAAAGTCAATGACAACTGAATCAAGACCCCCAATCTACAACAAGTTATACATAAAGGAGATCTGTTAAACTGGCAGTCTAGGGGGGCAAAGGGGAGAGGTATTGGATACATGCTGGGAACAGAGGCAAAGGGGGAGGACAACAATGGTGGTGGGTCCTAATTCACTGTCAGTATGTACCTTAAATATAATGTGAAAGACTTGTAATGCATATTTATAAAAATATAAATAAGTAAAGTAAGAAAAACTAATTTTCAGGGTTTTAGCTAGAATGACTTAACACATAACCTGCATTGTAAACAAGAATTAATATATTCCTTTCTCATTATTTGCTAATGAGAAAGAAAAATAACAAATGCTAAGTTGTCCAAATGAAAATAGCATATTGTAGTAACAATGAACTTTATATCTACTATATTACTGGCATCAAACTATCCTACTTGTTCTAAAATCAACAGGTTCAAAGTTCAAATGTAAAATAAAACTAAGGAAGAAACAAAGAGGAGGAGTGGAAGAAGAAAATAAATAGTAGGAAAGGAAATGAAAAATAGAAGTAAAACAAGGGCCATGCATACAGCAAATGGGCCCAACCCAGTTGTACATAAATGTCCAATCCATAAAGTGTCAAAAAGTTTAATATGCCTATGTAATTAGGTGTGAAATTGTGGAAGTGGAACATTAGTAGGAAACACCCTTATTGCCTATATGTAGTCAGCTTGATTTTCATGAATATTTTTATCCCAATTTGAAATTTATCTGAGTAGAATATAATTTCATTAAAGTTTGTTTTCATTCCATTATCATTATGTAACAAGAACTTATTTGTGTAATAGTAGTTAGTGAGCTTTCCTTTGTTTGTTTGTTTGTTTGTTTGTTTATGTACCACACCAGTGGTGTTTAAGGGTTACTCTGAATTTGAACTCAGGAATTATTCCTGGTAGGCTAGGAGACTATAGGGATACCTATAGTCTATAGATCCCTAGACAAGTATCTATTCTGTCACTGTAAACCAAATAGGTGGTGAATTTTTATTGCTATATATAATTTTTATTGCTATAATTTTCATGAATATATCACAATTTTTCATTTTATTCTTGAAAATACATTTAATTTTTTTCTATTTAACATTGTGTTTTCTACATTCAAGCTGTCATTAGCATACACAAATAAGAGCCACGAATTTACTTTGTGTCTTCTTTACTTTAAGGTTACATTATGTCTCATTACTTTAAGGTTCTTATAAGATGTATTTATTCTAATCTTTAACTTTAATAATTTTAACTACTTTTTTACTGCATCTCTCAAAGTTCACAGATAACTCCTGAATCTGAAATCAGGCATAACTTCTCCTGCTTAGGAAGCATATGATTCTAAGCATTGAAAACAGGTAGCCACAAACAAAGTAAATGTCCTACTTATATAATATCTCCAGATCCTTATTTCAAACATTTAACTTCATAATTTAGAACAAAAATGCTCCTAGAAATAATAAACTGATACAGAAAAAGTGGCTGGCTATATAGTCAATACACGAAAATTGGTTGCATTCCTTTATGAAAGTAATGATTCAGAAAAGAAAGAAATAAAAGTTGTCTTCCCATTTAAAATAGTGTCAAAAATAAACAAGTAACTAGGAATCAACTTAACAAAAGATGTGAGATATCTAATCAATGAAAACTTCAAATATGTAAGAAAAAAATTAAAGGAGAACTAAGGAAAAGGCAAAAGTTTCCATGCTCATGAGTCAGAAGAATCAATATTATCAAAATGGCCATCTTACCTAAGCAAATCCCTATCCAAATTTAGACAACAATCTTCAAGTACTTAGAAAAGTCAGTTATGACATTTGTGTGAAACCATAAGAGACCCTGGATAGTCAACACCATACTGAAAAACAAGAAACTGGGAGGCATTTCATAACCTAAGTTGAAGCTATACCACAAATCTATAGTGATCAAAACAGCATGACATTGGAACAAAGGCAGACTTTCAGATCAGTGGGTCAGAATAGAATATCCACTGACAAACACACAAGAATATAGTCAATTAATCTTTGA
The DNA here is from genome assembly GCF_024139225.1 of Suncus etruscus. Taxonomy (NCBI): domain Eukaryota; kingdom Metazoa; phylum Chordata; class Mammalia; order Eulipotyphla; family Soricidae; genus Suncus; species Suncus etruscus. The sequence continues at coordinate 14,795,857 of NC_064866.1, read as the reverse complement.
AAAAAGAGCTGAGAATACGAAATAAAAAAAAGACAGACTCTTAAAAAAATGGTGTTGGGACAATTGGGTCACCAATTGTAAGAAATTAAAGCTGGATCCATAGTGCACATCTTACAGGAAATTCAATTCAAAGTTGATCAAAAACCTTGAGATCAAACTGAATCCATATTCTATGTTGAGGAAAACAGAGGCAGAACACTCTAAGACCTAGACCTCAAAGGTGTCTTCAATGACATGATGCCAATGGCAAGGGCTTAAAGAGTTGAAGCTGAAAAAACAAACTACATAAAATTAAAAGGTTTAAATATGGCAAAGGAAAAACTGGCTAAAACTAAGACAGCTGATTTAGTGGGATATAATATTTTCAATCAACACTAGAGTTAATGGTTGAAATATACAATGTACTTACACATGTACTTACTTACAATGTACTTACAAAGGTTAACCCCACAAAACATAAAAACCCCATTAAAAATGGGGAGAAGAAATTGAAATTGATGGAAACCTTTCTGAGGAAGACCAATAGATGACCATAGGCTCATGAATAATTTTCACATACCCTATCATTAGGGAAATCTAAATCAAGATGACAATAAATTATCATCTTACGGCAGTGAGGATATCACATATCAAAAATATTGGGAACAATTTGTGTTGGATTGTGGATGTGGTGAAAAGAATCTCTCATCCACTGCTCGCGGAAAAACAGTACAGAGGGTTCTCAGCTAACTCAGAATCAAACTGTTGTATAACCTAGCAACCCTGCATTGGGGTATCTATTCCCAGAAAAAAAAAAGAAATACTGATCCAAAATGATGTATGCACACCATTATTCATTGCAACAGTCAATAAAATAGGCAAGAGTTGAGATCTAAGAGTTGAGATCTTGGAACCTAGAGACCCAGCAACCGATGTACATATACATATGTACATATATTCAATGGAATACTACATAGCTATAAGAAATGATTCCATCATGCAATCTGCCATTACATAGATGGAACTAGAGGATGTTATGTTAAATAAGGTTTAACCAGAAGAAGGACCAATACAAGATGATATCACTTATATGTGGTATTTAGAATAACTGTATGAAGTAATGAAATGGTTTAAATGGGTGTTGTTGAGAAAAACCCTACACCCCAGAATATAGTGAGGAGAAGAAATTGAGTGGGGGAGGAGAAAGACATTTATAAAATTACATGGAGGAAGACGAAGACGGGAGTTAAGGGACCTCGGGTGTATTGTTGGTATTGAAAAAGAACTAAATTAAATATCCAAGCTAGATTCAACAATGAAATCATTAAACCCAAACTTCAACAACCAAACTTATAAAAGTTTGTTATGATGCAGGCTGGGACAGGGGTGGTAGCATGGGATGGGATCTGAAAATATTGCTCTAGGGATGTGGAAAATTGTGGTGGATTTGATTTTAAAACATTGCAAGCCTAAAGCCCGACTATGAGCAACTTTGTAAATCACAATGAAAAACAAGAAGTTTTATCTTAATATTTTATGCCTGTACTATTATGATAGTTCATAAAGCATTACATATTTGATTATGATTTTTTGTTTGTTTTGGGGTCATACCTGGGGGTGCTCAGGAGTTACTCCTAGCTCTGCTCTTAGAATCCACTCCTGGCAGGTTCGGGGGACCATATGGTGCTCAGGCATCTTGCATCTCAGCATCTCTAGTGGGGGAAAAAATCCTTCACGAGAAAGGGTTATATACAATCACCTTAAATATACAATTAATAGTTTTTTCCTTGTCTCAGTCTTCCCATGATTCTTTTTCCATCACTGATTTCTTTTGGAAGAAAATTTTAATCCTCTTATTTTCAATGTATAAAAGGTCATTACTTGTGATCTTTTTAATTTTATAATGATTAACTTATAAATTTAAAATGTAATCCTGGTCTGCAGTAATTTAAATGAATATTTTCCATTTTGAACAAACAATAAATTTAACATAGTTTGATTCATGTAATCCCATCTCTCCCCATGCATTTTACAAGCCCACATTATCATTAACATTTATGTTATCAGTAATCATTATCATTATTAATTTTCTTGTTTTTTATAACTGCCAGCCAGATTTGACGATATATTTACTCTTCCAAATGACTTGCATTCCATCATGTGTTCCCATGCTTTGTCAGAGATTATTGGCTTCTGTCTGAATAACTTCCTTTAAAGATTTGATTGTATAGTTCTTCTGGGAAAATGATTTGATTATCTGACATATCCTTAATTTATCTCTTTATAAAGAATACTTTCAACAAGTGTTGAATTCTAATTTCTCTAAATTTTTATTTCACACATTTAATAGGCTTTCAGTGTCTTTACTTCACTTAAGAAACCAAATGTCAATTACATTATTGCTCCAAAACAAGAAGGAGAAACGTTTATTGCAACATCATTTGAGTATTTATAATATTATTCACAGTCCATACAATATAGGCAGATGTTTCACCACCAATAGGTGATAAAAACATCATCCTCCCATGATGCCAGGGCCAGACCACATTTGTGTGTGTGTGTGTGTGTGTGTGTGTGTGTCTTAAAGGCTAGATATTACCTACCTCTGCTAATATTCCCTTCAGGCTAAATTTTAATATTTTTTCTGTCTTTGTTTATTCACATTATTTTTTGTTTGTTTCACAAGGACTTGATATGGTTTCTTTGTGCCATAATTTTGGAGGTTCATATTACTTCTTTATTCTATAGTTTGCAATCTTCCATGATTTTTTTAAATTTTTAAACATTCTAAGGAATATTACCTTAAAAATTGTAAGCAATTGGGGATCATAGAAACAGTACATATGAGGGAAGGAAAGCAAGTGCTTTACAGTCTCCTACTTGGTTCATTCCTCAACATTGCAATGCTGGTGGAGGACCCAGGGTAACTCCCTTGCCTGGAGTTTCTGGTCTGTTGCCTTTCCTGACAGAAAAGAATTATAGGGAGAGATAAGCAGCGAAGTAAAATCTGATTTTATTTGGAAATTCTGAGGAAGGGGAGAGAGGGTAAGGAAGACAGAGAGTAATGCACTCAAGAGAAAACGCAGACTTCTTCAAAAGTGGGGAGTCGGGTACACGCCCTAGCATGAAATTAGGAAAGTACACAACTCCAGAGGAGAAAAGTGGACAATGTGCATGCAGTGCCATATTCATGGACACACAAATGTGCTGCTCTCCTTTGTTGCAAGTTTTATTTTAATATTTTTTAATAAGGAAGTATTACCCTTCTAAACTCAAACACATTCAATGCTCAGTATAGTACGTCAAAGGTATATCTTGTTCTTTACAGTACGATCTCTGAAAACATTATGACATAAGTACAGGATACACACAAAATTAAATATATCATCATGATGCAACTACTCAGTACTGCATACAGTGCATTATTTATAAGACACCACAAGGACACAATTCTTATAAATTAACATGGATTATTGTTCTCAGGTTTGTGCTATTTATACCTGTTAGTGATAGTGACCATCAACTTTTTTTAAGGTTTGAAGTCAAAGGAGCACTGTCAAAACAATATTTGTGTGGCAATTATCGTTTGTTGCAAGTTTTATATAGGGTTTCATCCAACCTGCCCCACTTGGGGGCTTTCTAGTAAGAGTCTTGTTATGGTTGCCACAGGGTGAGATCAGTTGATCTGGCCTTTATATTGCAGGAGCTTCTCTTACCAGATTCTCTTACTCACAAGTTATTTCTTTAGAGTAGGTGAAAGAGTAATTTCTTCATATTCTATCTCTTCCTTTTATTGTGTCCCAAGAACTTCCATTACATTCCAAGAACTCAGAACCTATGAAAGCCTTTCCCTATCTATCTACTTGTTTCAATCCCCTAGGCGTCTACCAGGTCCAATGGTGTTCTCTTCAGTGCAAAGCCAGAAGTAAGCCTCAAGCACTGCTGGATGTGTTCCAAAAAAAAAAAATTGCATCCACTCTATTATTTGTCTAATTTCCTAATTTTCTGAAAAATTCTTCACGGTTCCATATTTAGTCACTGAGATTTTTACTTCTAGAAGTCTCCTTAAACCCTGATCACAATTTCTCATTTTCCCCTTTATATAAGGAGATTAAGAGAATTAATGAACAGAGATGAAAAAAAAAAGAAGCATTTCTAATTGTTCTCAGTGGAATAGTTAGCATGCAATAAGCATTTTTTATTTCTGGAAGCAGAGTCAAAAACACTTAAGTATTAGAAAAGATACCTAACCTTCCTTCTAATAACAGGCACTATTTTAACTATAAAGCATAATAGTACTTTTCCCATAAGAGAATAATAAAAGCCAAAGTTTAGTAATTTTTTTCTAGCAGAAAATATAGAGAATCCAGAAATACCATAATTTTTCATAAAATAAAATGATATCAATAATATAGGATGCGTTCTATAGCTATTAAAATGTAAAACAACATGCTACATTTCCTAGTAAAAATATGTATACACAGAGATTTATACTTTTATACCTGTCAACAAGGTTTGTGAGTTGATTATATTCACAATATTTTGTAAAAATCTAACTGTTTTACTAAACAAGTTGTAATGATTTGTGAAAGAAAGTGTCAATATTATTCTTATTAATGCATTAATAAAATAGTTTTATTATAATGCACTCAAGAAAATAAAATAAATTTTAGTAATAAGTAGTAAATAACTGTTATATGTTGCACATAATTTTTATTAACTTGATATTGGTGTGTTTATCTTGCACTATCCCTGACGTATAATGTCAAGGTATAAAAAAGGCAGAAGAGAAAGTTTTGTGCAGATATAGTATTTTCTCTTGCACACCTAAAGGAATAATTTGTGTGATTGAATAACACTCTTACTGTGTAATAATTACTTGATAATTGTATGTCAATTTTTCAAACTTTCTCACATAAAATCTTTTACCAAAAGTTTTTTAACTTTTCAGATTCAGAGGACAAATAATATTATTTGAATTGGGTAAAATTATTTTTGGGTGGGTTTTGGGCCACATCTGGTGATGCTCAGGGGTTGCTCCTGGCTATGAGCTCAGAAATCACTCCTGGCTTGTGGGAACATATGAAGACCATATGGGATGCTGGAGATCAAACCCAGCTATGTTCTGGGCCATCCATGTGCAATGCAATTGCACTACCACTGTGTTATCGCTCTGGCCTCTGAATTGAGTAAAATTATTAAGTGAATAAATGGATAATATTTTACTTCATAGAAACACTGTTTATCTCATAAGCTATGAGGCACAAGCTCAATTGTAAGCCTTAAATGAATCTCGGCTTATGAACATCATTTACAATATTTGATTGCACCTAAGATTTAGAGAAATCATTGAAGCTTGGGTGTTTATGATCAGCATATTTAGTACAAATTGAAATTGCTTCGTAATATGGAAAGAGCTTGATTTCAAGCTTTCCCCAAGCCCCTTGTTAATAAAATTAAATACAGGTTTAGCTTTTAAAGGGAAAAAAGTGTGTTATCTTAAATTTGATTCCGCTGCGTAATGGAGACACTTTGAGCTGATGCTTTGAAGCAATATAAAGATGAGAGGCAGGCAATTTAGGGGTATCATTTCCTGAAATTTACACAATGAGGTGCAAAAAAAATACAGAAATGAACTTCTTATTAAAATGTAGCTGGTGAAATGCACCATGAAGAAGTCTCTTATCTCTATTTTGAGTTTGTAGGACAGATTCTGAGCAAGATATAAGAGGCAGATCTTTAGAAATCTATCTCAACTGTTACAATTAAACTAAGAAACAATTCATCTTTAGCCCGGTGCTAAAAATGAGATTGTTTTTAAAGGTAAATAGCTGAAAAATCAGACAATGACTTTTAATGATATTTAGGTTTGTGATTGACTTTTTTTGGAAAAGTTTCATGTGCACACAGAACACACATAATCCTGCTCAATAAAATCTCTGAACAACAAGAATATTGATGGGGATCAGGATCAAGATCAAGACTAAGACACCGACAAACATACATGAGTTGAACATCTGAATTGAATGTAACCCTTTTGATAGTGAGAGTAGCATTTGTGCGTTGGAGTGATTTTATTGGAAACTGCTTTGGAATTTGCTTCCTGGTCATCTCTTAACCATATTCTTCTCTGGCCTGCCTCTAATAAATAATTGGTCTTCTATAAATAAACAAGTACTGCTGCTATTTTAGTGTAACGCTGATTTATGAAAGGTAATGGGCCAGAAAAGGCATCCAAAAGAAATAAAATCCCAATGTGTTGATTTTGAGTGTTTGTATTCGCCAAAATACACTATATGAAACTTAATCACAAATCAATTGTACGTGGAAGTGGGCACTATGGATGATGAGTTAGTGATAAGGAGTAGATAAAGGAGTTACTGCTTATTTAGCTTAGAGAAATCCTTCGGTCCTTTCAGAATGTGTACTTAAAGTGAAAAGACAAGTGTTTATGAACTCTCTTAAATAACTATAACTAATTTTTTAATTAAGGTGTCTTTCAGCTCTGTCTTCTACTTGGTGTCATCGAGAGTTATATAAACTCATTCTGATTCAGTTTTGTCATCAAACAAGTGGGGATTAAAGAATTCTCTGTGTGCAGAACTATCTAGGTAATTAGGTAAACCAACACCTAACACACACACACACACACACACACACACACATACACACAATGTGGATAAGCATTGGCCATTAGTTTGCCAGTGCCATGCTTCTGCAAGTAGCACAGCACCAGTGATAAAAGGAAACAGAATTTAGGAGGCAATGTATAAAGATATGAATGAAATGCAAATAGTTTATACTACCTGATTGTTATATCAGAAAGTCAAACACAGCCACAGTAGTTAATGGGATAACAGGGAGGTTTTATTGCTATCCAAAGTGCAAGGAAGGTAGAAGCAAATCACATACTGCCTCTATGATCCTTTATTTTTTTAGTAATATCTTTATTTAAACATCTTGATTACATAAATGATTGTGATTAGGTTTTAGTCATGTAAAGAACACCCCCTTCACCAGTGCAACATTCCCACCACCAATGTCCCAAATCTCTCTCCATCCCATCCCACACCCACCTGTACTCCAGACAGGCTTTCCAGTTACCTCACTCATTCATATGGTTATGGTAGTTCTTAATGTAGTTATTTCTATAACTGCACTCCCCACTCTTTGTGGTGAGCTTCATGAAGTGAGCTGGAAGTTCCAGTCCTCCTTTCTGTCTCTGAGGATTGTTGCAAAAATGACTTTTATTTTTTTTAAAACCCATAGATGTGTGAGACTATTCTGCGTCTATCTCTCTCCCTCTGACTTATTTCACTCAGCATGATAGATTCCATGTACATCCATGTATAGGAAAATTTCATGACTTCATCTCTCCTGACAGCTGCATAATATTCCATTGTGTATATGTACCACAGTTTCTTTAGCCATTCATCTGTTGAAGGACATCTTGGTTGTTTCCAGAGCCTGGCTATTGTGAATAGTGCTGCAGTAAATATAGGTGTGAGGAAGGGATTTTTGTATTGTATTCTTGTGTTCCTAGAGTATATCCCTAGGAATGGAATAGCTGGGTCGAATGGGAGTTCAATTTTCAGTTTTTGGAGGAATCTTCATATCGCTTTCCATAAAGGTTGGACTAGATGGCACCAGCAGTGTGCCAATCTCTGTGGTGTGAGATAGTATCTCATAGTTGTTTTGATTTGCATATGATCCTTCATTTTAGAGAGCATTTATACAGAAGGAAGGATGTAAAACTCTAATTTTCTTTAAAAACAGGAGGCAAGTTCTGGGATCAAGAGAATTGTGGACTTGGAAATCATCAGGTTATCTGATTTCCTGAATACTCCTGTGTTTACTTTGCATTTTCTCCTGAAAAATGGATGGAAGTTTAGGTGTTGGTGATTGTTTTTTTGAAGGTAAAAGATAAATAGGAGGGGCTGGAGCGGTGGCGTATGAGGTAAGGCGTCTGCCTTGCCTATGCTAGCCTAGGACAGATTGCAATTCAATTCCCCCTGCATCTCATATGATCCCCCAAATCAGGAGCAATTTCTGAATGCATAGCCAGGAGTAACCCCAGGGTGTCACCAGGTATGGCTCAAAAACAAACAAACAAATACAAATAGGAATGGGGCAAAAGGCATATTTTCAATGCTTTTCTTTTTGTTGATCTTTCTGGTTAAAGTAGGTGCAACCTTTCTATTCCCTATTCTACAGTATTGAAAAGGTTGATGTTATTTTTTTCTTTTGCCTAACCCAATTCATCAATGTAAAATATCTCTAAGCCATGGTTTCAAGAATACTTACCCACTAAGAAATGTTCCACTTCTGAGAAGTGGCAATAAATAAGACAGGAAGGCAGATGATCATTTGGGCATCAAAACGTGATAGTGTAAGAAAAATAAAGGTAAGTGAGAGGTAGAGGGAGAACCAAATATTTTTGAAGACAATGTAGAAATACATTATGATTTTTCCCTAATGAAGACAGAAATGTTAATAAAGTTTCTGAGAAATGAGATGCTGAACATAATGGGTCATAGTAGGCTTTTCTCATATAGCCGAGTTTAGAAAATAAGAAGAGTCATTAGCATCACATATAATTGAAGATAAACTCCCTACCAATTATGGGAAATTAGGCAGTTTAGGAGAAAAGAAATAAGAAATGCAAAATCCCAGATTATAAATCTTTAAAGAAATAGGCACAATTGGTAAGAGTTAATGTCTTTGCCACACACTTCATAGTACAAGAGAACCAGCACTGCTTTGTAGAACTAATAGCTCTTCAGTAACTCAAAATAAACATCACTTCATAAGCTAATGGAAAACACAGAAGGAGCAGCTACTTTCCCCTAATCTTAATAAGAAAATGTAAACACAAATAAGAACAATTTAGCTATTCCAATAGCCTTCATTAGGAAATGCCAGCTCTGGGGTTTGCCACTTAAGGAAAACAAAAAGTATGTAAAATAGAGGCTGGAGAGATAGTACAATGTTTGGGGGACCTATTTTGCGAGTGGCCAATCTGGTCAAGATCTCTGGTGTCTCATAGATTCCCAGGAGCACTGCCACGAGTAGTTCCTGACTATTTAGTCAGTAATAACCCCTAAATATCCCCGTTTGTGGCCCCAAAAATCAAAACAAGCAAAATTAAATAAATATATGCATATAAATTATTTTCTGTTCTGCCCCTAAGTGCATTATAAACCAAAGAAATTAACAATAGGAAATGAAATGAACAATTTAAGCCTTGGCTTACCTGTAGCCCTAAGCTGAACAGTAATGTAATGATGCCAATTAAGAGTTCCTTATTCTCATTCATGACTTCTGCCCATAAAATGATTAGACTTTCTTCAATGCAATCTTTCCAATGATTACCTGAAGTCATCATGCTATGACAGCAGCCATTAGTTTTTAGTTTAAATTCTGCCTGCCACTGCTAGAAAGAGAGAAATAAAAGAAAACACCAGGCAAAGGTCCATCCTTTTATCCTCCCTTTTATCCTTCAGTTGCTGCAACCTAATCAGACCCCTGGAGACTGAGATATGGTCCTTTTTACTCTTTCCTCTTTCTTAGTTTAAGGTCACATTTTGCCTTTCCTAGATGATCTTCTCGCCACACTTTTTCATAAAGCATTCCGTCACCTTTTTCTTAGCATTCTTGGCTAATAACTATTGCAGTTAAAAAAAAGGTTTACTACTCCCCAAAGAGGTAAATATAATATCCTAGGACCTAAGACATATTAACTGAAAAACTTCATATAAGTACATCTCTTTTGAGAGGGTGTTCAGGGGTTTTAAACTAAGAAGGAAAATAGAATTATTACCTGAAACTACAAAGTAAACAAAAGAGGCCAGAGCTGTGGCACAGCAGTAGGGCTTTTGCCTTGCATACGGCTGACCTAGGACTGAATGCAGCTTGTCCCCCCCCCCCCCGGCATCCCATATGGTCCCCAACACCAGGAGCAATTTCTGAGCTCAGAGCCAGGAGTAACCCCTGAGCATCACTGGGCGTGGCCTCCCAACCAAATTAATAATAATAATAATAAAGTGAACAAAAATAATACAGGTTTATTAATCATAAAATGGGGCTTTTAAACAAGTTAATAATCCTTGGTATAACAGAAGAGACATCAATATGATCCTATTTTGCAAACTGTATAAAGTACCTACTACATATGACATCCTGTTATAGATACCGTTTTCTTTTTAAATATCTTTGGAAAAATGGCCTTGAAAGATTTATATACAAATATACACTAATAAATACTTTGATTTTAACCTGAACCTCTTTTGAAGAACATGTTAAAGACATTATGGAAGCATTGAAGTGAGGAAAGGATCAGAGAAGACTCATTCAGTAGGTCATGCATGAGCTGAGTCTAGAAAAATCAGGAAAAAAAGTTTTCAGTAGGATATGGAATAGGAGGGTGAGAAAAGCATTTCTATGCAGAAATGCTGTGGGCAAAGGCAGAGAGGCATGAAACAGCTTGGTGTGAACAGTCAGGAGTTATAGAGGCATGAAACATCCTGGTGAGAACAGTCAGGAAGTACAAGGAATATACTATTGCTGGATCAAAAAAATGTAAAAAGAGGAAGTCTGGGGCAACAGGTAACCTGTAGTATAAGACATCATTGAAGAGTTTTGTTTTTATTAATAATTTTTATTTTGACCAAAGTGGATTACAAATCATTCACATTAATATTTTAGGTGCATAGTGACATTGAATCAAAGGCATTCCCACCACCAGTATTGTCCTCCCTCCACCCCTGTTCCTAGCATGCATCCCATATCGCCCCTCCTATGTCCCCCTGGGCTGCCAGTATAAGTGGTCCCATCTGTGCCTAACTTGTAGAGGATTGGGTACCGAGCTCTTGTAGTTGGCTTTGGATTTGGTGTTTAAGTCTAATGAAGAAACTAGTGTCATGGAGATTAACTAGTAACTAAACTGTTTTCGGTACTTGTATAAGAAGAATGGATGTTGAAAGTGGCTGGTTGGGCTATAGTATTATTCTAGAATGCTCTTTCATTCTCTATAATAATATGTACCCTTAGAAATAGGTATATGTATTTCAGTATTGTTATTAGATTCTAGACTACACAGAATAATTTTATTACCCCATTGACATTAGACTGATGTTTGGCTAATGGCAATAATGTCAATAGTGACAGTGTAGCCCAGCACTGGCTTTATAAATCATTGTCAGTCTTTTCTGGATCTCCTTATATTACCTTCCTAACTATAAGAAAATGTGGAAAGTTAGTCATCTCCTTATATATGAATTCCAGAATTATGAAACAAATTCAATGTATTACATATTACTCAATAATATTGTATCTGAGATAATGAAGGGAGATAAAATAAGATAGGAGAAAATCAATCAAGAATTATTGACCACATGGGTCTGGAGAGATAGCACAGTTGTAGGGCATTTGCCTTACATGCGACCAACCTGGATAGACCTGAGTTTGGTCCCCAGCATCCTATATGGTCCCCTGACTCTGTCAGAAATGATTTATGTGTTCAGAACCAGGAGTAACCTCTGAGCACCTCCGGGTGTAGCCCCAAAACAAACAAACAAACAAACAAAAAAGAATTTTTGACCAGAAAAAGGAAAGATAATCAAGACAAATAGAGAGAAAAAATAATAAGTAATAAGTGAGGTTAATAAATATTTAGAATGGAAAATATTTAGAAAAAAATTGCAATTAGGTCTTGAGAGATAATACAACAGTTATGGTGTTTGAAAAAGGCCAACCTCCTGGGCAACTTGTGTCTCTACAACACCACTAATCCACCCTCCATTCCCAAAACCAATTAAGTGGTGTGGGAGTTATAAGGAAGAATAAAAATTTATTTGTTCTCCAATGTCTAGGTTAAGTAGTTTATAGAGGCATTTATCCAAAAGTAAAATGGGAAACCATTTTATTCACATTCCAATTGTGGGGGGTGTCACATCAAAAAATAAGATAATATGTTAAATATAATAAAAATGAATGATGTCTGTATGATGAGGCAAGTAACAAAGTAATGCATTTTTTTAAGTAACTAAGTGGAGGGGCTGTTTTATAGTGTTTAAAAGTACCTGACAGTATAAAGACTGAGGGTTAGAATAATTTTTTTCTAGGATATGTGCTTTCTCAAAGAAGAAGGAATAGCACAGACAGAAAAAATCATGCAGGACAGAACTTGGTGCTTCTTTCTAAAATTTATTTTTAAAAAATAATGAAAATAAATCAAGAATTGAGGAATTTTTATTTATTTATTTATTTAAGTACCTTGGTTACAAACATGATTGTGGTTGGGTTTCAGTCATATAAGAGGACACCCCCCATAACCAGTGCAACATTCCCACCACCAATGTCCCAAATATCCCTCCTTTCCACCCCTCCCCCACCTGTTTTCTAGACAGGCTTTCTATTTCCCTCATACAGTCTCATTGATCGGATATTTCTCTAACTAAACTCATCACTCTTTGTGGTGAGGTTCATGAAGTGGGTTGTAACTTCCAACCCTCCTCTCTTTTGTCTCTGAAAATTATTGCAAGGATGTCTTTCATTTTTCTTAAAACCTTTAGATGAGTGGAACCATTCTGTGTATTTCCCTCTCGCTCTGACTTATTTCACTTAGCATAATAGATTCTATGTCCATCCATGTATAGGAAAATTTCATGACTTCATCTCCTGATGGCTGCATAATATTTCATTGTGTATATGTACCACAGTTTCTTTAGCCATTTATCTGATGAAGGGCATCTTGGTTGTTTTCCAGAGTCTTGCTAGGGTAAATAGTGCTGCAATAAATATAGGTGTAAGGAAGGGATTTTTGTATTGTATTTTTGTGTACTTAGGGTATATTCCTAGGAGTGGTATAGCTGGATCATATGGGAGCTCGATTTCCAGTGTTTGGAGGAATCTCCATACCACTTTCCATAAAGGTTGAACTAGATGACATTCCCACCAGCAGTGGATAAGAGTTCCTTTCTCTCCACATCCCCACCAACACTGCTTGTTCTCATTCTTTGTGATGTGTGCCAATAGAATTAAGTAAAATTTAAGACTTGAAAAAGCATTTCATTTGAGATGATGTCTATGCACCTGGGGGAAGATAGTCAGTTTAAAACAAAGGGGAGGAAATTGAAAACCCAAAGATAAACAACGAAGCTCATCAGATTTTGGGTGACAATATTAGTTTTTTTGGGGGGTCACACCTTTCAATGGTCAGAGGTAATTCTTGGCTCTGTATTCAAGACTTACTCTGGCAGTGCTCTGGAGACCATATGGGCTACTGGGGCTCAAACTCTAGTCTGATGAATACAAAACAAAATCCTTAACCACATAATTCAAGAACTTTCTCTCTAGCTCCATAGGTGACAATTTCAAATTTGAGTTTTCAGAGGTTTCCATTTTAATAGAAATAATGATAAGTGTACTTGTTCAAGAAAACATATTCTAGGGCCACAAAATTCTTAGTACATTTAGAGGAAAGAAAAAATACAAATGGACAAGAAAATCTAAGAACTAAGTGACAATAAAAGAATATCAAGTATGTAGACTATATCACTGTTTATTGCTATTTTTCTATATAAATATCATAAAACCCTACAATGCAGTGAACATATTTTTATACTCATGGATCATCACACTGGTTTAATATCCATTTATATAGTCCATGCCAAGATGCACCATATGGACCCCAGGCTACTCATGTTAGAGGTTTGCTCCATTTGTCTTTATTCTAGGCCTTACACTGCCTCTGAAATGCCTTTCTAAAGGAATATCTCAGGATCTCTAGGCTTTAAGTAAAAACATATTTCCTTAAAGGCCTTGACTTAGAATGAGTACATCTTCATTCTGCCAACTTTTCAACCCAAAATCAGTCTATATTATGTTTTATCTACTCCAGAGGAAAGTTCTGAAAAGTCGCAGGACAAAGGTATAGCATATATTATTCCAATTCACAGAAGGATGAAGTATTGAGATTATCTCTCTTATCAAGCAAATTGGTTCCAAAAGTACCCCCAAAATAATAACAAAATGACATTTTTATACTAAAGTAGGAAAGGCCTTGCAAGTGGTTGTATTGGCACTTCATGTCTCTCAGAGTTCCTCCAGAAGTGATCATTGAGCAAAGTCAAAAATAAGCCCCAAGTGAGCCCAAAACTGACTCTAGTGTCCAAACAAAAAAACATACCAAAAAAATATAAACTATGGAAAGATGTCTAATAAAAAAGAAGAAACCATTTCAATCATGTGTATTTAAAGAAAATGTTGCTGCTTGTATCAGTGGAAAAATATCTTTTTTTTTTTACTTTAAGAATTTTAAAGTTCTTTTTTGGGGAGTGGGTCACACCCACTGGCACTCAGGGGTTACTTCTGGCTCTGTACTCAGAAATCACACCTGGAAGGCACAGGAGACCATATGGGATGCCAGAATTTGAAACACCATCTGTCCTGGATTGGCTGCATGCAATATTTCTTTAGATGTATTCCCTTAATAGGTATAACCCTTATTAAATATCTTCTTATGTAGCAATCAATTTTCCCCATTTGGGGGGGATTTGTTTAGTAAGAATTCTAGTAGATAAGTTTCTATGCTATTTAGAGTTCATGCCAGAATCAGGTTATGAGAATTGTTGGACTTGTTGCCTCTGCCTCATATGCACAAGTAATACCTTGTGGCAGTGTTCCTTTTTGCAGAGCCACATAAAAATGAAAAAAAAATCTTAAATGTGCAAACAAGTTCTTATCTAATAGAGATAGGAACACACAAATTTTATACTGCAGTGATGTCTTACAACCTGAATATTTGTCAAAGTGTCTTGGCTTCGGCTTCAGAACATCTGACATTGACCAATCACCCCTGAACCATGAGTACTATCTACAGAAACATCCACAGTTTTCTACAACACCAGGAATCAAACTTCTGCCAGGAAAAACTCTACTGCTGCCCTGGCATTGACTTACTCCAAAGAGGGTTCTCATGAAACCCTAATGACTTAGCAACAGCAATAACCTGCTTTCAGGGAAGGGTTCTCTGAATTGCCATCTAATGGTGAGATGAAACCAGAAAAAGCTCCATGGTATACTGACTTCAACATAAGATCTGTACAGAATTGAGGATTTCTAACTACAGAAACCTGACAGCAACAACTGTGATTGTGAAGAGCTTTTACTGGAAACACAGAAAATGACTCTAGGTTGAATAACCTAGTATGCCTGGAGCCTGGAGTTGGTCTTATACCAGAATATTTCATGGGTAAGGTCTCCCTGTTTTTAAGCCAAAGGTTTTTCCTTTATATATCTCCCATATTTTACTGTGTCTATGCAGACAACAACAACTGCCACACACACACACACACACACACACACACACATATACACACACACCTCTTTGTGTTGAGTTTTTATCTCTTATCTTTAAAAAAAGAGCTTACTAAAACTTCTGCTATTTTATTCATGACTTTATTAGAGATACAATAATTTTCACAAATATACTTGCTACTGAACTTTTTCTTCTTTTTTCTTCCATTTTTTACATTTTTCTTTATATTTTTAAATAACTTTGCTTTCTGTCCCATTGAAACAAATGTATCTATGAACAGTTATGTCAACTATGTGAATTTTCTTTAAATAAAAAATTAAAAATTAAAAAAAGAATTTATTCTTAAAAGTTCTTCTATTCGTTGTAGCTTCTATTATAAAATAAGTCAAAATGGCAATAAGAATAGAAATTATAAAATAAATAGTAATTTAAGAACTTGAAAATTTATAATAGAAATAAGTCTAGTATGAAGAGATAGTACAGGACATAAGACACATGCTTTGTACAAGTTACAACATATACTGCATATACTTTCCAGAATACCTACAGGAGAGTTCCTTTAGCACAGAAAAATTCTGGCTTGATACCCTTTCTTCCCAAATGACTTTTTGTTTTCTTTTTTGTTTTTGGGTCACACCCAGCAGTGCTTAGGTGTTCCTCCTGGCTCTACACTCAGAAATAGCTCCTGGCAGGCTAGGGGAATCCTATGGGATGCTGGGATTCGAACCACTGTCCTTCTGCATGCAAGGCAAATACCTTATCTCTGTGCTATCTCTTCAGCCTCTAAATGACCTTTTTTTTTAATATTTTTATTGTGACCAAAGTGCATGACAAATCTTTCACTGCATCATTTATGGTACATAGTGACAATGAATGAGGGGCATCCCCACCACCAGTGTTGTCCTCCCTCTGCCCCTGTTCCCAGTATGCATCCCATATCTCCCTCCTCTACTCCCCAGTATGCTAGTGCAACTGGTCTCCACTTTACAGCTTGTTGTAGATTGAGCATCTATTCCACCATAAATGACCTTTTTTTTTAAAGACTGAATTACAGAAGAGAATGCGGGGTCAGGGAGAGGCTTCAAAGGTCATTTATGCTCATCCTGAGCAAAGAGCCAGACATGAACTCGGAGCATAGGTGGGTGGAGCAAAAGAGAGAATGAAAGAAAGAAAAATTTTAAAGCAGAAATGTTCCTCTATATATGAGAGGTGAATCCACTTCAGCAAGAGTTAAAGCAGCATACACTATGTTTGAAAAATATTTTTAAAAAGCTATATTTGTAGATTTTTGAGACAAAGACCAATTAACACAGTAAATATTTCAGTGTTATTGTGAGTCTAAATGTGAGACAAATACATGACCACCCTAAGCACAATCTGGACAATGGTAACATCAGTATTTTGATTAGTGTTATAAATAAATACTTCATATACTTAATTATTTGTAGGAAAGATGTTCAATTATATTCAAACAAAACACATATAAATCCTATGTTTCCCATAATTTCTCAGTACTCATTAATTTAGTGTTTACAACAACTTTTAGAATATAACTAGAGCAAAATAATGAAAACATACTGCATTTATTTCACTATGATCCAAATATTGTTCCAAAATACTGTGAATACAACAGTTAATAAACAAAAATAATTGTTTTCCCAATAGATCTTACTGACTAATTGTATAAACACCTATATATTTAAAGTGAAAATCATAAATATATAAACATGCTTATGAAGGATAACTCAGGTGAGAAATCAGAATTATAGACTACTCTATATGTTTGATAGAGGGATTTGTTAAGACACTGTAAGACTAATATATTTGAGAAGAGACAGAATATATATGAATATATAAAATTTCAGACTGTGAAATACCAAGCATAAATGTCCAGAAGAAATTTAATAGTGAATCTTATTCAATTTTGGTTCCCAAATACATGGCATGAGGCTTGGCATCCAGTAAAAATTGAATCAATAGCAATAGTGACTCATTTTTTTCAGGTGCTGTTCTGAAATTATCAAGAAAATTGCTAAGGAAAGAGTGAGAGAGGAGATTCTTTCAAGCATAATGCCAAATTTTTGAGAAATTCAAAAATTTATCTAGTAGATCAGGTAACTATAATATATATTACATTATATATAATAGATAAATAATATGATATTTTAGTGAAAATAGTCCAAAAGGACTTGCCTGGGGTCAAGAGTAATAATTGTCCAAAATGAGGAGTTTTTTTCTAACTTTTTGCATAGAATATTTTACAATTAGGACAAATATTTAAATTTAATATAGAAATTATTGGGGAAGAAAGAGGCTCTTAATTTTAATTACAAATATATTTATGAAAGTTGGATATATTTCTGATAACTGAAAGACCTTATTAAAGACGAAAGTGTATACACTCCAGAAGAATATGAGCAGGTAGCAGGAGGCTGAATTTCCATTTGGGCTTAGATTATACCCTTCTTTAATAAAGGGTAGAAATAATTGAATCATGGTATGAGCATAGGTTGTTTTTCTTTGGAAATTTCAACTCTTATAGTTGAAATTGAGGCATCCATCTGTTTTGTTCTTGGTGGATTTTTTTTGTTTGTTTTGGGGTTTTATTTGTTTTTTGTTTAACTTTTTTTAATGACAAACTCAGGGTCCATTGACATAATTTTTAAGGTGGTGTATTTAGGGAAGATTTTTTATCCTGAAATTAAGAAGATCTGGGTATATCTCCTTCATTGTGTGTTATGAGTTCTGTTGTAAATAGAAATGCTTAACTGTTTTGTAAAAAAGAGGAGTAGGACCTTCAAATTAACCATCTTTCTGTGAGTTGGCATTGACAGAAGAAATGAAACCTTTTCATGACATGACCAGATTTTGTTGACTTTTTTGCAAGGTAAAGCTTCTCTATATGGGCAGACATCTTTTTGTCTCTCTTGAAACAAATTGCTTTGATATGACACAAATATAATATACATGTTATATTATATATATGTATATATATATATATATATATATATATAGTTTATTTACTTTCTTAACTTAAGACTACATCTGGCAGTGCTTGATAAAAATGCTCAGAAGTAGTGGACCAGGTAGTTCTAGAGATTTCATCTAGGCCTCTAGCATGTAAAGTACATATTGAGTACATCAAGCAAACTCTCCTTTCCAAAGACCACACATGTCTTAGAATATATCCATTGTGCTGCATCAACCAACCCACCTTAAACTTTATTTTATTGCTTTTTTTTCTTTTAAAAACTATTTGCCTTACAATTTAATGCTAGTTATATGGGTATAAGATTGTTTTTTTATATTTTTTTCTCTTCTTTCATTTGTTTACTCATTTTAATCAGTAAGTATTTACTTCCAACTGTAGATCCTGTTAAGTGTTTGCCACCTAGGCTATAGAGACAGAAAGTTTGGATACAATTAAGTAAAAGTTTAAACTCTGATGCTGCTTAGGATCTGGAAGAATAATAATTATACTTTAATTGCACTTGAATTCCTGATCAGAAGCAGAAAATTGAGTGATGAATAATGAAATCAAAGCATAGAGATACTTAGAATTAAGCTCAGATATGAACACAATAGTCTTCTCAATAGTCATTTTAACTTGTGAAAATCAATTATGAGATTTACTTGAATCCTATCAAAATATGATTTCAGAACAGTTAAAACCAAAACTATCCTACAAATAAAATCAAACATGTATAAAATATTTAATGAGGAAACCAGCAGGATGGTATAACTGGTAAAAGAAAAGTTTTAGGAATAAAATGATAAAATTTGTCAAGCAAAGAAGCTTAAATAAATTGTCTAAATTAAGGGCAAAACAATTTATTTATTCTCCAGGGAAGCAAAAGCATATACATGGAATTATTTATCTTCTCTATTGAGCAAAAAATATTTGAATATTATTGTTTGTTGAATTTGGGGACGAGGCCTGTGTTTTCCTTTATGTTTGCTTGATGGATTTAAGGCCACACTTGGAGATGCTCCGGGTTTTTTTTCTGGCTCTGCACTCGGGGATCAATCCTGGCAGGCTTTGAACTTATGGGGTGCAGGTATCAAACCTAGATTGGATGCCTGCAAGGAGAGTGCCTCACCAGCTAAAATATCCCTCTAACCTTAAGATAGCATGCAGTTTTACAAGGTTTTTTTGCCATAATTAATAATGCATTGGAAAGCTATCAAAGGAGTTATAGTTAGAAAATTAAATAATTATTGGTTGATTTGATTAGAAAATGATTTGTGTGATTTTGAGAATAGTTGTAGTCTGTTTAATTTTTGAAATGTTTAAATAAAACTATGTTGTTTAAATATAAACAAGGACATTTACTTATATGCATTTATATATGAAATTACAATGACATTATAATTAGCAATATAGCATATTAATATTTATTAATAAATAATAATATGCATTACTTTCCCCTGATAATATTTAATCTTTTATCAGTTTAATCTCGGATTTTTAGCTTCAGAATTTGGAGAGCAGAAAATAAGGTCTTGTTCTCCTTTAAAGACTTGAGGTTGGAGTCCTGTATAAAATAGATTTACTACACTTCTAGAAATACTGTGCAAATAAGAAGCAACTTAATGCTCAGTCCGTAGAAGATATTCACATAGCTAAGTAGCTTACCATCAAATTTTCGCTATCATTCCTTACTTAACTACTTTGTGCTATTGCAGAGTCTCTAATAGAAAGCTTTGTGAACAATAGGCCAATGTTAACAAGTCTGATAATGCAAAAAATGGACAATGCAAACAGACCAACCCTTCTCAGTATTTGAAAAAACAGCATGTATCAGCAGCATGACTAAACAGTAAGAAGCTATTTCTATTATATTCGGTTTATAAGTTGCTTCTAATCAAAAATAGCGTGGAGAACTAACCAAGCAATATTTATTTAGAGATGCGTGTTAATGTGGTTCTATTTGCCGGCCATATTACTGCATTTTCAATTACGCTCCAGGTAGTACAAAAGCAACTCTGTTGGGAAGCTGCATAAGTACACAAAAACCAACTCCAATTGGCTTTAATATGTAAACGTGGCACGAGTTAAATGATTCTTCTACATGGATACTTTTTTCCTCTTTATTAAAAATAAATTACTCAGCTCACAAAATTATCTGAACAGTAAGGCATCAATAAGCCAGTATTATTGTTTGCTGGTGGAAGAGATAAGCAGTTAAACATCTAGAGGTGAAGTGGAGGACAATTAACATCTCAGCCCACCCAATTATCAGACAAAGCCCACTTCTCAGGGAATTAGAGCTATTCCAATCTGCTCCTCTGAATAAATGAGTATTTTAGCTCTCGGAGGGTAATGCAATAGTCTTGAAAATAATCTTTTTATGAGATTGTGACTTTATCAGTTCTAGTTTAGAATCAGGAGAAACACTGGCTATGGATCGAATTATAATGACTGCTGCAGGGTACTTGCATTTGCTTTTGCAATATTATTAATTTTGCACTTCTGCTCTTCTTGTCTAATATACTTTGTGAAAACAGTCTTGGCAAACAGACTTCAGTTCACTTTTAGTACTAGCTTCCTTCGTGAATTTTAGAAGCAAAGAAATTAAGTTGTAAAATCTGCCCAAAAGGAAATATGTTCTAAAGGACTGTGGCAAAATGTTGTTAGCTGTAAATGGATGCAGAGGACTGCATGGTCTCTCTGACACTTACCGGCTGCTGAAAACACTTAAAACAGCATAGGCATACCTTCAAAGTAAAGAAAAACAAAAAAGAACTCTTTGTCTGTGCTCTCAGTCTCAGGCAAGGCAGAGGAGCATTTGTTTGTTTGCAGTGTTGAACAAAAATCTTCCTGGGACATTTTGACCTAGTTCTTTGAATCTTTATCAACTGAATTGCTGATTTCACTGCAGTTATCAAGGTTCAGAGGCTTCCCCCACTCTTTCTCCTTCAATTAATAATTAAACAAAAGCAAGACGAAGTGCAGGATTGTTCTAGAAAAGACTAAGAAAAAGAAACCCTTCAAAGGGTCCCCCAAAGTGGACCATACGTGAAATCAAATGGGCCAGCCATTGCATTAGCTGTGAACATATTGCACCAACTGGGAATGAAAATAAAACATTCAACTACCAACTATTATAATCTGTAAATAGTCAAATGAATTCCTGGGCACTCCAAAAATACATGCAAAGTGTGCTCATTAGAACACCGCTGCTCGGTGGTACACAGGTAAAGACACTTGTTTGTTTCTGTAAAACAAATAAGAAACTGGGAATATACAAAAAAAAAAATGAAGAAAAGGAAATGAGAAAAATCTAAAAACTAATCCATGTAGTTTAGAACCTCCAGAGATACAAAGAACAATATCCAGAAATTATAAACTGAAAATCCTAAAAAGGTAGAGAATTCTCTATGCAACTTTCCTAAACATAAATATCCCTACAGTCAAAAACTGGCAATGAATCCTATAAAATTTATAGAATGTATTAAAGCTCCAGAGAATTTTGTTTGCATCTGGCAAGGGTTCACCTTCTTCCAGGTGTCTTCCATTTAATAACGTATGTTCAGAACAGATGGACAATTTTTCTGGGTGGACTAGATTCTCTCTATTATCAGGAGAAAAGAAAAAATGGACTTTGAATATTTAACAGAAAAATAAAACTTTTGGGAAAATAAATATTATTGAGCAATCCATACATTGCATGAATATGTCCAAGCTTAAAGACACCATTTTATGTAACAAAATTCAGGGAGGATATTATTTGAAAATATTTATATATGTACATATAAATTATTTTCTGCTGAGAGCAGAAACTATAATTAGATGAATTATAATAACATCAGAGTAATAGGAATTAGTACTATTTACCCCAGCATTTATCTTTCAGTAATAATATTGCTCATATAGTAGGAAAAATCCTTTGTACTTGTTAAATAAATAAAAACTACTTCTTCAGATCTAAGCCCAAATGCAGGCTTTCTTGTAGAAACTGGATCAAACTAAATGACTCAAATTATTTTCATCTGCAACTAAAACTTTTAATACCCACTTTATATGCTTTGAAATTTTGTATTGGAAAGACAATGAAAATCATTTAAACTTTGAAATTCAAAGACTGGAGAGATAATAGAGCGATTAATACAGTTGCTTTGTATGCTACTAACCCTGGTTCCATACCTGTCACAATATATGATTTTCCCAGAACCACCAGAAGTGATTTCTAAGCATAGAGAGAGTAGTAGAAATGGAGTAACCAGTTTTTACCCTATTCATGATAATACTTCTTTGCCTTTGTTTGTCACACTTGGTCTGGAAGTACTTCTAGATTGGTCCCCTACCTACCTTTTCATCCTGGGGATGGCCCTTCTCATTCCAATAAAAACCTCAAGTCAGAAAAACTGCTTGTGGTTTCTGTTCTACAGCTGGTGGGTCTGCCTGCTATTATCTTTTGCAAACCAGTAGATAGCTCATAGTGGAAGTTCTCCTCAACCTATTTTATCTCTACATCCTTGTGTGAATTATTTTGCTGTGTCAGCAGTGCTTCCAGACCCATGCTCCCCAAATCCCAGGGACTGGTGGAATAAGGCTTCTGACACAGAGTAGCCCCTAATCAGCACTAAGTATTACCTTTCCCAAATCATAAATAAATAAACTGTAAAGTTCAAAATAGCTTGATTCATTACCTTATCTGACACTACTTAGCAATATGAGCATAATTTTCTTCTATATGAATTAAGCATACAAATACAGTAAATGCCATGAGATATACTATATAATAGGAGCATGAAAGGATGAAACCCAAAAAAATGACTCGAGTTGAATCTTAAAATTATTGTGGGTTCGAAGTGATAGCACAGAGGTAAGGCATTTGCCTTGCACGCGGGCCAACCCAGGACATACCTGGGTCCGATGATTCCCAGTGTCCCATATAGACCCCTGAGCCAGGAGTAACCCCTGAGTGTCACCGGGCATGGCCCAAAATCAATATATTTATATATTGATTTTATATATAATATATTATTATATAGTATTGTTATGTTATGTTATATTATATTATGTTACATTATATAAAAATTTTGTAAAGCATATATGTGAGATGACCTTTAAGTTAAGTTTTATGCTTGTTTAGGAAAATAACACATAATATGTATCAATTCAATGTACAAATATGATATTAAATATGGTTTTGTTTATAATATAAACTATAATGAAATGCATACTTTAAAATCTAGAGATTATGATAAATTTAATATAAAATAAATCATGTAAGTACTATTTAAGGGCTATACTTATGAAATACAAAATCATAACTAGGTCAAAAGAAAAATATTACAAAATGTGCATGTATTAGTTATAAAACCATAAGAATGGCAAGGTGGCAAGAATATATAGAAAGGTATTATATGGGAACATGGTGAGAGCAGAAGAGAGTAAATTTTCCAGAAGTCTATCACTAACAATCTCCCAGGCCTGGTTTATGTCTACCAGACAATGGAAAAGTAATGTCCAAATTTAGTATAATCTTGCTTCCTGCTTCTGTAGCCAGGCTTAATAAATGTATTTGAGTATCTTTTCTTTTCAGGGCTGGAAGCTTGAACTTTGGATAAAAATCCCCTGAACCCCTATTTATTAACCTGGTTTATATTTATTTGTTAACCCTGTTAATAAAGTTACTTCCTGACAAAGCCCTATGGCATCTTGCCAAAGCATCCTGCCATAGTATAGCCCCAGTAGACAATCTTCAGCTCCAAAACTAGAACAACAGGAGATCAACCCTAAAGGTCAGGACACATCAGGAGACATTAAGAGATCATTCAACAGAAACAAATATGGTTTCAAAACTATATGGTTCTATTAGTCCTTCCTTGATAACCCCTGTCAAAGTCTTTGGTTTACACAGAAAGCTCTATTCCTGGATAGTTTTGAGGAAGGTCTATAATCCCAGTTTTGTAAACATCATCCCCTACTTGACTTGTCTCCACCCTTATTTGAGTGTGTAATTCTCTCGGTTATTTATTCATTCATTTATTATTTCTATTTTATTTTCTCTTATATTTTCAAAATTAAGCCATTTATTTCAATCTTTTAAAATGCTTTTATGCAAGAATAAACAAATACTCTGGGAAAATTGAACACCCTTTAGAATTGAGTTTTTCTTTTTCTTTGAAGAGCTTAATCTCACCTCAACCTGAGCAGCACATGCCCTGAAAAATTAGTGTCCATTTATACAGATCTAGAGGGCTTCAAAACAGCCTGATGTCTCTCTTCCTGGGACTTGACAGGGCCAGAGTGACTTAGCAGTATAGGAGCTACTGCAGTTTTGAGGTTCCCAGATACTTCATTGGCAAGCACATACAAAATCATACAAGAGGGCAGCAGTTCTTTCTTTCTCTTTCTTGCTCTAACTCATCTTTTTCTCTCACCACACATACACTCTATACTAGCAACATTTTTTTGTTCGTTTTTGATTTTTTGTTTTTGAGTCACACCCAGCAGTACTCAGGAGTTACTCCTGGCTCTATGCTCAGAAATCGCTCCTGGTAGGCTCAGGGGACCATCTGGGATGCCAGGATTTGAACCAATGACCTTCTGCATGCAAGACGAACACCTTACCTCCATGCTATTTCTCCGGCCCCTTACTAAAATTTTTTATCCAAAGGAATACATATAAATAAATGACCAGACACAGTGTTTATTTGAAATGATTATGGGATGGATTTATCAAGAAATATGCAATCACATATCAAAATATGTAAACAAAAATGGATGAATTTAAGAGCAAATGGTTGTGTTCAATATTATAATCGGAGACTTTACTATTCCTTCCTTGACAGTTAAGGGAACAAATGTTAGTGACAAAAGCATTAGAATACCCAAAATTTATTTTTTGAAAATTCAACTGATAAATGTAACAAAGGTATAAACCATCTGTATAACAGCTTGAGTCATTTGATTGCCGTGTATAGAACACTATAACCTATGTCAACAAAACTAAAAATGAATCACTTCATGGATGAGAAGTGAGTTTCTTTTTTAAAGCTAATTTAAAGTTGAGCGATGCAAAAATAAGTCAAGAAAGAATTTTTACTTCACCGCTTTTTCCAGACCCCTTTCCCATGCTGACTATAGTTTACATACCATTTTCAAAGGCAAGCTGTTTTCAAGAGAGTAAAAAATTATATTTAAAATGATATGAAGAAGAAATTACTTCTTTTTTGACAGGAATATGATACACCCAACTTTTGGATTGAATAAGATAAATAAAGGCATTTGAACTTTTTTTTTTTTTTGTTTTTGGGCCACACCCGGTAACGCTCAGGGGTTACTCCTGGCTATGTGCTCAGAAGTTGCTCCTGGCTTGGGGGACCATATGGGACACCGGGGGATCGAACCGCGGTCCATCCAAGGCTAGCGCAGGCAAGACAGGTACCTTACCTTTAGCGCCATCGCCCAGCCCCGGCATTTGAACTTTTTATGTGAGGCAGGAGATATTCTAAATTCCACAAGACGTAAGACATAAAAATTTATCATAAATATACCACTTATATTAATTTTTAGCTATAGATCTGCAGAAATTTCCTATTGATTCCAAAGACAGCTGTTTGCAACTGCCATTCATAGATAATTTTGGTTGAACCTTTGCCTCACAGGTTAAAAACATTGAAACTCACTGTTTAGTTGCAGTCAGATCTATTGTACAGCTCAGTTTTGGGCTTTCAGTTATTATAACTGGTCTATCTTAAGGACAGTCTCATCAAAAGACTGCCATGTAAATGCTCTCTGTGACTGGGAGATGCTTGGGAGATACTCACCAATTTATACTGAAGATTTGATGTCCTCCCAGTATTATGTGCAACTGTTCTTTCTGCATGCAAAGTATGTATGTGCTCAACTTCTTCAGTTATCTCTCTGGTTCTTATTTTCTTTTTATGACTGACTAAAATCCACTTAAACATTTGACCTTGTGCCCAATTGTTCTTCCACACCTACAACTTTAGAGAATGTAAATTATTTATTTTTAAATAATTTTTTTGTTTTTTTTGGGGGGGGCCTCACTCTGTGACACTCAGGGGTTTCTCCTGACTATATACTCAGAAATTGCTCCTGGCTCAGGGGAGCATATGGGATGCTGGTGATTAAACTCAGGTTTGTCGTGGGTCAGCCATGTGCAAGGCAAATGCCCTACCACTGTGCTATCTCTCTGGCCCCTGCAAATTATTTTTAAGTACATAGGTATTTATAAGATTGATCATGGTGTCTACTAAATAAAAGGAGAAATGGGAAATAAAATGTTTTCAGACATAAGTTATAAAGTTGTTGGCAAGTTCAGTGCTAATAAAGAAATAATATATGCTAAATAAGATGGCTTTAAATATAAATAAACATAAAAATAGTATATGTATTGATAAAAATTGATGAAAATGTGACCAGAGACTTGCAGAAAATAACTTACTCTTGAAGTAATGGGTCAGTGTTGACTTATTTGGTGTTTTTAGTGACTATATAGACTATAACTGCCATACATGATTAGAATTGCTTAAAATTATAAACAATAAGTATATAACGGTATGAGTATAAACATAATTTATTATGAAAATAAAAATTGAAAACTATAATAAAATTTCACTACAACCTCAGTAGAAATGACTAATGTCTGACAATAATAATAATAATAAAATTGTAGAGTAATAGCATTCATATATTTTAATGCTAAAGTAAAATAGTACAAAAATAGGTAATTTGTCATAAGACTATATATATTTATATTTATATTTACATGTACATATCTATATTTTAATGGCATCAGGATTCTAATTTTATTTTAATTTTTACCCCTCCCTATTTTTTTTCTTACCTTCAAATAGAACCACATAACTTCAACCATCTTGTTCTACCTCACATATTGAGGGGGAAATAACGGAAGGTACCAAGACCAAACAGGTGTATGAACATTGAGTAGAAATAAAAAATGATCAAACCTAAACACCAAATCTAAAGTCAACTACAACAGAATCGATACCCAATCTACAACAGGTTAGACACAGAAGGAACAACTTATATTAGCAGCCCGGGGGGTAAAGGGGAGGCGATATGGGATTCATGCTGGGAACAGGGGTGGAGGAAGGATAACATTGGTGGTGGGAATGCCCCTGATTCAATGTCACTATGTACATAAAATATTACTGTGAATAATTTGTAATCCACTTTGGCCAAAATAAAAATTATTAATAAAAATTTATGCATTAACCTTATTCATAATAAGCAAGACATAAAAAAGAATCGGTGTCTATCAGTAAGAGAATAGAAACTTCTGGTTGTGCTTAACCTAATAGACTCCATTTTGTCTCAAAGTTCTATGTAGAAATTTCTAGGTAAAAATTAGAAAGGGTGAGTACAAGCAACATTAAAAACTTTTTTTATTTTGCAGGGTTTCTTTGAAGGTATATATATCCAGTGATGTGCAGAATTTATTTCTGGCTCCATACTCAGAAATCAGTCCTAGCATGCTCCAGGGACCAAAAGAAGTACTCTTCCATTTGTACTGCCTTTCCATCCCCAAGAAGGTGCTAGTAGAAATGTATATTCTTTTCTATCTAGAGATCCTTGACCAATAATAATAAACAGACAAAGAAGTTAGGAACCAATACAAAGATTTAGAGCAAAAGACTTGTAATCAGAATATCCTCATGTCAAGTCCTTAAAATTATTTACTCTTACGATACACAACTTAATGTTGGCTGTGGTCATGCTACTGGATCATTAATTTCTTTCTAGAAAAATATACCCTTCTGATTATATATCAGCTTGATTCTTTCTCTTGAGCCCACAATAAAACAAGTATAGAGTAGAATAAGACTGAGAATTTTTTAAATTTATGTACACATAATTTAACATAAATTTTAAAACACATAGTGCAAAAGAACGCATGAAAATACAAGCCATATTATTTTCTTTACAAAAAAGTCTAAGCAAGTAAAATTAATCTGTGTGGAAAACATGTCTCTGAATGGAGAGAGTGGGATTGTTGTATATGACTAAATGACTAGTTTATCTCTGAGATTATGGTGAATGTATAAATGCATTCATTTGTGAAACTGGTGACTGCATTATTTTAATAATATTGTGTACATTACATTATATATGTACATTTTATAGTAAATTTCAAATATTAAATTTTAATTACTCATGTGTATATGTAGGTATCTAAGAAAATACTATTCTGCAATTTACTAAAATATATGCCAAGAAGGCATGTATAGCTAAAAATGGATATTTATTATATAAATATGTAAAGTACAAGTAAAATTAATGTTAAGAACAGAAACTAAGTTGTGCAATAGTTCTTTTACTTATTGTGTGCTTGAAATTTAGCATAATACAATGCTGAAAACAAATAAGAATTATGACATACCAGCCTGTCAAAATGTATTTCTATAAGTGGTTATTTATCTCTAAACTTACATCTCTAGGGTATATTAGTCCAGTTTTGTGTCACTTGCTTAAAAACTTTTTGAGACTAATCTTCGGTATTGGTTTAAGGAAATAGTTTATAATCATAGAAGAAAATCAGCCTTCTTATATTTTAGTCACAATATTCTAATTCCAAATACTATTATTGATCAAGGATGAACCTACTTTTTCTAGATATGTGGCTGTAACTAATTTCTTAATATTATCAAAATCAACTATAGTTTAGAAAATAAAGTTGTTTTGACATTAAAGTGTTTTTAAAAGTCTTTTAGTCTTTATAGCATTCTATGAAAGTATCAGAAATACTTTAAACAATTCGGCATCAGTGAAATGATTGTGTAACCCCACAGCATGACTTTTGAAAATCTCATGACCCCAATTCCCCCTTCTTTATCAAATATTTAATCAATAAATATTTGAGCATTAGTTGAGGTATTGAGAAGGTAATTTGATATTCTTCCTGGAATGCATCCAGAAACTGACATGAATTAAAAAAGAAGACTATAATAAAGGATAAATTTCAATTTAACAGAGCGGACAGTTGCTACACTTGCGTATGTAAACTCAATTAGTTTAAAATCTATAACATGTTTTATATTTATATATATAAAATATATTTTTATATTTAACATTTATTAATATTTTCTTATCTATTATCTTTCAAGTACTCTACTTATCAACTACCATTTTGCTGATAATTAACTTTTGACTATTCTCTCATTGACTATTCTCTCATTCATCTTTTTCCTCTAAGTTAATGTAGATTTCTGCTTAATTTCTCTATAAATGTCCTTTTGATCATTCTCACACATGTTTCACGTAATATATTTTAACTTCTTTTATTTTTACATTAACTTAAAAAGTAAATCTACAAAATAATCCTTTCGCTTTGTTACTTAAAATTTTCACTACAAATATTATGTCCATTGATATCCACAGAGCTTACACAACAAATCTACAATAAATAAAATAACTATGCACAATAAATTTAAAAGTCTGTTGGACAATAAATTTTTTGGTTTTGTATTTGGGCCACACCCAGTGATGCTCAGGGGTTACATCTGGCTATGGGCTCAGAAATTGCTCCTGGCTTGGGGGACCATATACGATGCCAAGGGGATCGATCCGTGGTTTGTCCTAGGTTAGCCATCTGCAAGGTGAATGTCCAAACTTTTGCACCAGCACTTTGGCCCCTGGACAATAAATTTTTAACAGACTTAAAAAAAAAAAGGATCAAATCTGGAAAAATTTAGGGAAAACAGATAGAAAAAATGCTGCCAATAATGGTGGGAGGAAAACGGGAAACTAAGGTTTTGTATGACGTATTCAAAAAAGAAAATTTTGTGGACATAAATATGCATAATTATAGCAATAGTTGATATTAATGTGAAATCTGAGTTATTATTATTAGTTTCTTCTGCAAGGTCTTTGGCTTTTGAATTTAAATATTTGAGAATAGATTAAAGGAAGAAAGAAAAAAAGAATGGTATAAAAGATAAAAGGAATATTTTGTATTAATTTCATAATACAAAATACATTAGTAAATAGTTGATTGAGAGGATATAATTTTTTTAGTGAAAAACGGAGTGACAGAGAGTGTAAAAATGTGAGCAAAAGAAGGAAAGAAGGAAGGAAGGATGGATGGAGAAAAGTAAGGAAGAAGACGGATGAAGGGAGGAAAAAAGGAAGAGGAAGAGAGGGAGGGAAATAAAAATTGTGAAATCTTTATTCATATCATAGAATAAGAATAAAGAGGAGTTATTAAATAGAATACTATAAAATTTTATGACAGTTTAAGATTATAAATAAAGAGTTGTTATTATTATCAAGTTAATATTATTATTAACCAACATATGTTGTCATTATTCTGCTTTTTAGGATGACATAAAATTAAGACTTATCAAAAATATGAGCATAAAGTTAGTGCTGAGCCTATTGAGTTAAAGCACATTAAAATGGCCACTTGAGGTGTCCAGTACTCATAAACTAAAGGTATAAAGTTAGGGAATGAGCACTTGATTAATATATATTAGTATGTAAAATATCAGAATTAATAGTAGCTCATAACTTTATAAAAATTTCAAGAAAGCCTCTTTATATTTATATTTATATTTTTATAATGCTTCCTAAATTTAAGGTATTGCATATCTATGGAAATACACACAAAAAATTACAATCATGTAAAACCAAAAAAATAAACAAACAAACATCTCATGTGGCTCAATCTCCATAGTGTTTGGGGTTGAATTGCAAATCCATTAACTTTTTTAACTTTTGATCCTGAAATTAATCCTTATTTTATTCTTATATGTAAAGAGAAATAATAAAACTCACTAATATATAATAGTCCTAGAATTCAATAAGTTGGTAATGTAAATCTCTTAGTCTTGCCCTGTAAATAACAAGCTCTTAATACATGTTAGGCATGTCAAACATTATATAATTTAGGAATTACAAATCCCCCGAGTTTTAGAAGAGAGCCCTTCACATTCTCCCCTGAGAAAACTACATATGGAACTCAAGAGCAATTTAAGAAGTTGTTCTATATCCAGGGATATGCCCATAGAATTCAAATTAACAGCTCTTGATGTAGAATAAGAATAAAACAGAGCCAGGAAACTTAATATGAGTGAATAGGCATTAAAATTAATAGAGTTATCTTAGTTTATTATTTCCATCAAGCTTATACATTATTCTCTGTAGTTTGCACTACCGTTTAAATTGCAGGTAACATGGCAACCTAATTTTAAGGACCTCCTCATTTGTCTCAATTATTTATGATCCCAAAAACAACTATCAAATTTATCTTTACTTCAGGAAGATAAAAAACAATTTAACAATACCCTCACATTGATTTAGAGTTTCTATGAAAGCCTTCTTCCCTCTCCCCTCAACTCCAACAGAGTTTGTTCAAAGTCATTCTCCTATGTACCTATTCCAATGAATAGTTCCTAATTTCTATATCTTAGTGATCTTGACTTCATGCTTTCTAAATTGATCTATCACACTGTTGCATGTTCTCTATTAGTACCAAGTAAAATACAATTGTGCTTATTTAAGAAGACTTTGACATACATCAACTTTATTATTTTCTAAATATAATTAGTAAACAAAAGAGGCATAGAGGAATAGAAGCAACTTGATAAAATCATATCCTGGGTCTTCTTAATGTGAAGAGATTTGTTTTCAAAGTATCTCAGCATAACCTCCTTTTAAAAATTATCCTGTATTTATATTCCATACTACTAAAATTTTAATTTATTTCAGGTTTAAGAAAGCCCAAAGACAAGAGACCCTTACATAGTAGGTCCTTCTAATAGGGCTATATAAGAGTTAACACACACACAAATATATACACACTAGCACACACAAAATTAATATTTATCATTTACCATAAAAAGCAGTCTTCCATAACAATTGACATTTTAATAGATAGCATAGATCTTGCTGCTATCCACATGAATTAGCTGTGGCCAGATCAAAAAAAAAAAAAAGCCCAGAAGACATGGAACCTCTGGAGTACATTCCTACAGAAGACCAGCAGCAGATACAAACTACTGAGAGGCCACTTATATGTAGGTGACCAGAAACTAAGAAAAAGTAAGACAAAAAGGAACTTTTCGGTTATAATCTGAGAGAGGTCCAGCAACAAGATATCATATGAGTTAAACACACACTAGATAGAAAACTGTATAGGAACAAAAACAAGCTATCATACACTGGAAGAGAGAAAGTGCATAGGAAAGGACTTAGTATGTCTATATTGGACCAAGCATGAAAGAACAGAACAAGGGATTTCATATATATATGGGTATCAAAAGGAGGGAAAAGAACCAGATCCATCTACTTAAAATGTACAAGGAACTAACTTCTTTACTTTCTGAGTTTTGTATGTAAATCCTTCATACAATGCTCCAAAACCCACTATCACAGGAAAGTCCACTTTCTCATTAACAGTTGCTAAATAACTTGTATTTTAAATGTTAAAAAAATTGTTTGTTTTGGGGCCATACCATGCCATGTTCAGAGATCACTCCTCGTGGGCTCAGAGGACCATATGGGATGTTGGGGGTTGAACCTGGTTCCTCAGCATGCAGGACAAGCACCTGAATGGCTCTGGCCCCAGTTTATTTTTTGAAATTCCTGATTTAATCTCAGTGCATTCTTATTATTTCACTTTTTTATTTGTCTCTGATCCTGGTATTCTCCCCACCCCTACTAAATTTCACAAACAATACTGAGAAGCAGGGCTTTTTGTTGACTTTTTTTCTGCCCTACTTCTGCAGCTGGCACCTTATCCCCTGCTGCACTAAATCGACACTTCTGGAAGTAGCAGCTTCAAAGTGACTGAGGAGAGCCATTGCTCGCCCAAGTGTCAATTTAGTGCAGCAGGGGATGGAGTAGCAGCTGCAATAGGAGAAAGACCCTTTTTTTATACTTAGAAAACAATTGTAAAAAATGCCAGATGGAAGGGAAACTGCTTGGAGAATAAAAAGGGATGAGCATTAGAATAGAAAGATAGGAAAGCAGGAAGGATAAAGGGAGTGGAGTGAAAACAAAAACTAATTAAATTTTAAAAAGAAAAAGTAGAATTGCAACACATATATCAAAGGTATTTTGCCCTGGTGCTACACTTTTAATTTTATATATTTTACAAATTAATTATATTTTATATAAAATATGAAGCTATTATCCATTTAAACCTTTCAAAATTCAAAAGGGAGAATTGACTGTACCCAACTGAACTTCAATCAAAGTTGAAGTTCAACCAAAATTGAACTCTGTGTTGTCTTATCAAGAATATGAGAAAGAAAGCAATGGACCCAAGATTTATTATTTTAAGACCAATGTACATGAGTCTAAAAATAAAAAAAAGAAACTTTAAAATTAATAAAGGGACTGGAGAGATATCACAGAGGATATGGCACCTGACACCTGCCCTGCACATGGTTAATCTGGATTCAATCTCTCAATCCCATATGATCGCCTATGTTCTTCCACTAATGATCCCTGAATGCAGAACCAGGAAGAGGCCCTTATCATTGCAGGATGTGGCCCACAAAATAAAACAAAAAACATTTAAAAAGTGGAATTCACTGTAAAGGAGCTTTATTAACATATTTTCTTCCATTTATCTTTATTTTGATACCATACAAAAAATTTTTTAAACGACTTTATTACATACATGATTGTGTTTGGGTTTCAGTCATGTAAAGAACACCACCCATCACCAGTGCAAAATTCCCATCACCAATGTGATACCATACAAAAATTTTTATCATATTTATAGTATTTACATGCAAGAATTTCAAGATATAGATCTCAAAGATATATATACAATTTTAGATACTGATAAAACAATAATTTTAAGAAAATTGCAGATGATCTAAATGTAGTGTCTTCAATGGTAGAGAGATGTTGAAATCAGAGAGATAGGGGACCCTGGTAATGTTGAGTGAGAAACTAAAATGTCTGGAACCCACACCATCCCAAAGACATTAAAGCCTTTATAATTATGGACTGTCTGAAAAAGCTGGACCACTTTTGAGAGTTGCTATTATAGGAACAAAGGCCATGGTAAAACAAACTATCAAAAGAAGATTATCAATAGTTCCTATACCCCTCTTTTTGACAATACTCTAGCAACAGACTTGGAGGACATTTTGGACAACCACAAAAGTTAAGTTCAAGGAGGCAAATGTGTGCAGATCCCCACTTTAGAAGCCACCCCCATTCTGCCTGAGATGTGTACTCTATGCTATGCATTCTACATCCTATTAATTCATTGACAGTTCTGCTTGGGAAGTGTTCCTCATTCTCTCCATTGTGTGGAAACCCTATTTTCTCTTAAGTATGTAACTCTCTCTTCCACATAAATTTATCATCATTATTTCTATCTTTTACGAAATTATTTTTCTGCAAAGGTAAGCACTTGATCAAAAAAAAAATACCCCGGCTGGTAGAACTGATTTTTTTTCCTGTATTGAAAAGAATTCCCTTCTCCAGTCTGTGGCCATTTTTCTCTAGAAATTAGGTGGTAGGAATTAACTTCCACTTTGTTCCATAAAGATCAAATAGAACTATAGAACTCAAAAGAACTTAGAGAACTTGATCATGGAGCTAATTGGAGAAAAGTATGAAGTAATGAAAAGTACTTATAAGGTTCTGAATCTATTCAATACTAACCACTACCCCTATAATTTCTCTGGATGACCAAGGTGAATATGACTTACCTAATGATGCTGTGGCCATTCTTCCCACTCATTTTACATAATTCTTCTGAATTAATAGGATCAATTTATTAAAAGGATATTCTAGAAAGATAATATAAGACATTTTGCTTATTTTATAATTCATTCATTGTCTGGCAGAGTAGAGAACAATAGGAATAAAAGTCTATAAATTTTTTCTTTCAAGAGAAAGTAAAGAAAAATTGCAGGATCGAGAAGCTAACTCAAGGAGCTATATACTTGCTATGAAATCAGAAGTTCTGAGCCCAGATCTATCATAGCACGTCATGGTCTGCTGAGTATCATAGGAAGTAACCCCAGATCATTTCATCAGGAGTGGCCCATTAGTATGACTTACTATGACCCAAGAGCAACAAAAATAAATCACAAAAATATATACAAACTTAATATTCAACAGACAAGCTATTATCATCTCTCGGAACATTAGAAAGAGTCTTATATATGAAAAGGTTTGGAAAATCTGACCATTATTGTCAGGAGAAAAGACAGACTTTTTAAAGACTTTTCCTAGCTAATTAAGAGATTTATTTGCATTAAGTAAATCAGCTTTTTAAATCTAATATAATTGCCATACAGCCATACAAATATAACTTAATTTAAAGTATTTTGATTCTAGCAAAGAAGGCGAATTCCAATGTTTGAACTGGAGAAGCTCTTGAACAGATGTAAACTGAGCAGTGAAAGATTATGGTCCTTGCAGCATAAAGATGACCATCTAAAGAGGGGAGAGTATGTCAAACCCCACCCTACCAAAACCATGCTTGCTATCTCCATCATCTAGAATCAGTTTTTTTTTAATAGCCTGCATCATCACTGATCTACTATGATACCCTGTGGGGACACAGATCTGACCACACTTCAAATATATCGAGTGTTGGGCTGCTATCACCATGATATTTTTGGAGAAAGTGTGGACATTCTCCCAATATCACACTTCTTCTGGGAAAGTCAGGCAGCAGTAAGCATGCTCACAAGTGCAGTCACCATATTTGAGCTGGGCCTTCTTCCAGGATTCCCTTCAGCAGAGAATATGCCCCTAAAATGAATAGTATCATAGTCTTAAATCTTTGACAACTTCATTTGTTTGATGCCTCCATTCCCTAAAGGAACATCCCAATTAACTGACTGGACATATAACAAGAGCTTATTAAACTTTCTGCCATTTTATTAATAACTTTATTGTTGATACATTGATTTTTCACAGATGAGCTTGCTACTCTACTTTTTCTTTTTTCTTTCTTTTTTTAGTCTCTTCTCTCCTAATTTATTTTATATTTCCATTTTTTCCATAACTTTACTTTCACTTATCTGGAAACAAATATATTATGATTAACTATGTTAACTATGTGATGCATTTTCTTTCAATAACTAAAATAATTTAAAAAATGAGTGCAAACTCCAAAAATACATTGGGGTGGTTAAACATAACTATAATTAAAATGACATGCATGCTGTCTCAAATTATATATATTAAAAGTTGTCTTGTCAAATATGTAAATGAATATGTATAAAAATACTTATGTATGAAAATATAGCTCACATGATAGATATAGCACATGCCTTACGTGTTAGGTCCTGTTTATGAATCCTGATACTGACTGGTCTCTGAGCCAGGCCAAATATCAACAGGTGTAAATACAATGGTCCTGAATATTGTTAGATAAAATCCCATTTTAAAACAAATAAAGAAAGCATAAATTAATTAGCATAGGATGAAAGCAAGTTGGATAGGGAGAACAGCTACTGTTTCATTATTGACTGTAATAGAGAAATGAAACTAAAATGTGCTTTAAAATATGAAAATGAGAACATGAAATTTTAAAACAAGAAAATAAATAAGGATAGCAGTACATATTGCAGATTTGAAAAACAAGATGTCAAGGAAATATGTGCTAGAAGACATTAAACCAAGTATAAAACCTAGAACTAAATTGGCTGTAAAAGTTGCAAATTTCGAGTGAATTAAGCAACTCTTTAAAAATTCTTTATTATTATGAAAAAAATCAAAATCTTATTCTGTTTTATAAAAGTTACTCATAAACAGAAATGCAAAGATAATTTGAGAAATATGTCAAAGAAACAAAACAGAGAGAAAAAATGGGAGCTGGTTAGATATCACAGTAGTAGGGTGTTTGCCTTGCACTTGGCTGACCCAGGACAAACCTGGGTTCGGTCCTTGGTGTCCCATATGGTCCCCTGAGTCAGGAGCAATTTCTGAGTACATAGCCAGGAGTAACCTCTGAGTGTTACTGGTTGTGGCTCCAAAACCAAAGAGAAAGAGAGAGAGAGAGAGAGAGAGAGAGAGAGAGAGAGAGAGAGAGAGAGAGAGAGAGAGAGAGAGAGAGAGAGATGAGATGAGAATTATAAAATCGAAAGGGAGAATTTATGGCCAAAAGTCATTAAATGAAACTTAAAGTAAAAAAGCAACTAGTAAATATATGAGAGTTGCACACCATGCACTAGTTAAAGGAATAATATCCAATTAAATTAAGATGATATAAAGTACTCACAAAATCCAAATGAAAAAACATCTCCATCAGAGACTAAAGAGAGGAGATAAGCACATCACTGAAGAGGGGACACACATGAAAAAGTGTTAATGATCACTGATTATTAAAGAAATGCAAATCAAAAGACATGTCACCAATAAGAGTGGAATATATAAAAAGATTAGTAGCAACCAGTATGATTGGAGAGGTGAAAAAGACATCCTCGTTTTATACTGATGGGAATGTGTTGTATTAAATATTAATTATATAGTTCTAGATGTTCATGGATGGATGGTGGAACCTTTCTTGGACCAGCTCAGCACCTGTAGGCCTAAGGCAGGTCTTTAGCTATCAAGGTAACGGGAAGGAAATGACCCACAGCAGCCATGAAGTTTTAGGAGTGATCCAGTGGCCCTAACCACCATGTGTGGCTTTTAAGCTAAACAGCCTCTGCATCCATGCAGTCTCTGATCTCTACTGCATCTTCTTCCCGCTGCCTCTCCCTTCTGAGATTATCTCACCCCTCCCCATTTAAATTAGCAACCATTGATCCCTTCCAACTGTGGACTGGTCTGACCATCAGGTAAGATTAGCATTTGGCCTTGGGGAGGGGTAACAGGAATGGTTCAGCCTCTATTGCAAACAATATGGGGATTTCTCATAAAAGTAAAACTAGGACCCCCATATAACTCAGTGATTCACCTTCTTGGTATTTATTCTCCAAACTGAAAAAAAAATATAGACACCTTCACTGGACTGCTTAGTACAATAGCAATAATAAGGGAACAACTCACATGTCCAATGACAGTGTATAGATAAAGAGGTTGTGCCTTATGTATTGTGCAGATATAAGAAAAATGTCATCTGAAACAAAACAGGGGATTAGTTTTGAATAAAGACAATTTTGGACCTTGGATGACAAAAACTAAGATAACCATGTAATGAGGGGAAAACTCTAGAAGCAATATAAGGACTTGGTAGAGGGTGTTTATCACTTGGGTGGTGATGAAAGGCAGCAAATTTATACATAAAATCCATAAACAATGCTATTGCAATTATATTAATATACATGACCTACATTACAGATCTTTTATAAGTAAG
The DNA here is from genome assembly GCF_024139225.1 of Suncus etruscus. Taxonomy (NCBI): domain Eukaryota; kingdom Metazoa; phylum Chordata; class Mammalia; order Eulipotyphla; family Soricidae; genus Suncus; species Suncus etruscus. The sequence goes on along the minus strand of NC_064866.1, from coordinate 14,757,277 downwards.
GAACAATTGAACTGAAATCTATGAACAAAACTGGAAACCAAAACTTATGATCTGCTAAACCATAATACTTTATTAGTAATTATTAACTATTAAAGGTAAATTAGAGCTCACTGTAGAACTAGATGCATCATTACGTAATTCATTTCTCTTTTCTATTTTTTGATTAAAGCATGCCTCACTTGTCATCAGAGTTTATTTCTGTCTCTGAACTCTTAGATTATTCCTGGCAGTATTCAGGGGACTATATGCAGGGGCAGGGATCAAAATGGAAACAGATGTATGCAAGGCAAGAACCATGACCCATCTTTTATGTGTCTGACCTATGGCAGAGATGATGGAAGTGATGTAGTGATATGTGTTATATATGTGATATATGAAATCATACATGATTTCAGGTAACACTAAGAATAGCACTGCAGGGAGTATTGACTGTCCTGTTAGAGAGGGCTTCCAAAAATATTGATAGTTCTGCTTCAAACAATTGAACAGGCATCTTTTGAGAATGGGCCTCTGTCATTTATATTTTAACAAAATAACCCTGGCTAATATAGTTCATTCTGACAACTATTCTTTTTTTAAAATTAAAAAATATATTTTAAAGAGTGGCTAATGTTAGTAAATAAGAAATGTTAAAAAATGAGAAATTAGAAGGCTGCGCAATACCACAGCCATTTGGGTATTTGTTTTGCACACTGCTGACTGGGTTCAATCTTTGGCATTCCATATGGTCCTTTGAGCCTCCCAGGAGTAATTTCTGAGCACAAAGCCAGGAGTAACATTTGAATACTGCTGGATGTTACCCAAAAATTAAAAGAGAAAAGAAGAAATGACTCATTTGTTTTTTTTTGTGGGGGTTGGGGGGGGTCACACTCGAAAGCGCTCAGGGATTACTCCTGGGTCTATGCTCAGAAATCACTCCTGGCAGGCTCAGGGGACCATATGGGAGCCGGGATTCGAACCAATGACCTTCTGCATGACAGGCAAACGCCTTACCTCCATGCAATCTCTCCCGCCCAGACTCATTCTTTTTAATGGATAAATATTAATGTGTACCATTCATACCTGCTACAATAAACATAGTTTGTTTCCAATATTTTGCCGTCAAGATGGAGTAATATCACATAAATATTTATTTATGATTCATTTATTATTGTATTAAACTTGAATTATGATTTAATTAAATTTTCTTATATAAAAGCAAGACTAGGATGATTCAATAGTAAAAGAAGAAATTACTTTTGTAGTAGTTAGGAAAACAGACTATATAAAAATATATTGAGTTTCTGGATAAATTTATATGGATATGTGTGATTCAATTTTGATAAGTATTTTTCTTCTGTGCTCTCACATACTCCAACACTTAGAGCTTGCTTGTTTTCCCACTCTATGACTAACCTCAACTTTTTTTATAAATATACCTAAACTTTGAATCTTTACCAATCTATGCAAAAATACTTAAGTTTTATTTTCAGTTTTTACTTCTGTAAGTTTGAGCTCTTGAAGTTTAAGAAGCTGCTTTCTCAATCCTTGAAGAAGTTATTCAAATTATTCATATTTGCAGAGTTGTTTGCTATATTTTTATTACATATAGACTTTCTTTCTGAATTCAAGTAATAGTTTCTCTGAAATATGAGTTAAATACATGTTTATTGTTAGACAGGTATTTTGCCCCTTTGATTTAGTTTCTGATAATGTTTACAATCAATAAATGTTTATATAGTTGTATTTATAAATACTTAAAATAGCTTCAGTATGTAGTATACTATTTAATTTTTAAAAATATATTATTTCTATATAGCATGATGAGGATACATTTATGAATTAATATAAAATTGATGTAATTATAAAATCCTTGATGATAGATGTCTTTAAATTTATTTATTTTTTTCTATTAGTTTAGAAACTTTATTTTTTTAATTTTTTTTAATTTTTATTTTTTTATTTAAACAACTTTATTACATACATGATTGTGTTTGGGTTTCTGTCATGTAAAGAACACCACCCATCACCAGTGCAACATTTCCATAACCAATGTCCCAAATATCCCTCCTCCCCACCTGACCCCCGCCTGTACTCTAGACAGGCTTTCTATTTCCCTCGTACATTCTCATTATTAGGATAGTTCAAAATGTAGTTATTTCTCTAACTAAACTCATTCCTGTTTGTGATGAGCTTCATGAGGGGAGCTGTAACTTTCAGCTCTCTTCTCTTTTGTGTCTTAAAGTTATTATTGCAAGAATGTCTTTCATTTTTCTTAAAACCCATAGATGAGTGAGAACATTCTGCATCTTTCTTCCTCTCTCTCTCTGACTTATTTCACTCAGCATAATAGATTCCATGTACATCCATGTATAGGAAAATTTCATGACTTCATCTCTCCTGACAGCTGCATAATATTCCATTGTGTAAATGTACCACAATTTCTTTAGCCATTCGTCTGTTGAAGGGTATCTTGGCTGTTTCCAGAGTCTTGCTATGGTAAATAGTGCTGCAATGAATATAGGTATAAGGAAGGGATTTTTGAATTGTATTATTGTATCCCTAGAGTATATTCCTAGGAGTGGTATAGATGGGTCATATGGGAGCTCAATTTCCAGTTTTTGGAGATATCTCCATATTGCTTTCCATAAAGGTTGAACTAGACGGCATTCCCACCAGTAGTGGATAAGAGTTCCTTTCTCTCCACATCCCCACCACCACTGTTTGTTCTCATTCTTTGTGATGTGTACCAATCTCTGGGGTGTGAGGTGATACCTCATAGTGGTTTTGATTTGCATCTCCCTGATGATTACTGATGTAGAGCATTTTTTCATGTGTCTTTTGGCCATTTGTATTTCTTCTTTGTCAAAATGTCTGTCCATTTCTTCTCCCCATATTGTGATGGGATTAGATGATTTTTTCTTGTAAAGTTCGGTCAGTGCCTTGTATATATTAGATATTAGCCCTTCATCTGATGGGTATTGGGTGAATAGTTTCTCCCACTCAGTGGGTGGATCTTGTATCCTTGGGTGCTATTTTATTTGAGGTACAGAAGCTTCTTAGTTTAATATATTTCTATCTGTTAATCTCTGCTTTCACTTGCTTGGAGTGTGTAGTTTTCTCCTTGAAGATGCCTTTAGTCTCAATGTCCTGGAGAGTTTTACCTATGTGTTGTTCTATATATCTTATGGTTTCGGGTCTCATATCGAGGTCTTTCATCCATTTGGATTTAACCTTCATACATGATGTTAGCTGGGGGTCTAAATTCAATTTTTTGCAAGTGGCTAGCCATTTGTGCCAACACCACTTGTTGAAGACGCTTTCTTTGTTCCATTTAGAATTTCTTGCTGCTTTATCAAAAATTAGGTGATAGTAGGTCTGGGGAACATTCTCTGAATATTCAAGCCTATTCTACTGATTTGAGGGCCTGTCTTTATTCCAATACTATGCTGTTTTGATAACTATTGCTTTGTAGTACAGTTTAAAGTTGGGGAAAGTAATTCCTCCCATACTCTTTTTCCCAATGATTGCTTTAGCTATTCTAGGGTGCTTATTAAATTTCAAAAGTGCCTGATCCACTTCTTTGAAGAATGTCATGGGTATCTTTAGAGGGATCACATTAAATGTGTACAATGCTTTGGGGAGTATTGCCATTTTAATGATGTTAATCCTGCCAATCCATGAGCAGGGTATGTGCTTTCATTTCTGTGTGTCCTCTCTTATTACTTGAAGCAGAGTTTTATTGTTTTCTTTGTATAGGTCCTTCACATTTTTAGTCAAGTTGATTCCAAGATATTTGAGTTTGTGTGACACTATTGGGAATGGGGTTGTTTTCTTAATGCCCATTTCTTCCTGGTGTATAGAAAGGCCATTGATTTTTGTGTGTTAATTTGGTAGCCTGCCACCTTGCTATATGAGTCTATTGTTTCTAGAAGCTTTTTCATAGAGACTTTAGGGTTTTCTAGGTAGAGTATCATGCCATCTGCAAACAGCAAGACTTGACTTCTTCCTTTCTTACCTGGATTACCTTGATATCTTTTTCTTGCCTAATCGCTATAGCAAGTACTTCCAGTGCTATGCTGAATAGGAGTGATGAGAGAGGACAACCTTATCTTGTGCCAGAATTTAGAGGATAGGCTTTTAGTTTTTCTCCATTGAGGACAATATTTCCCTTTGGCTTGAGGTAGATGGCCTTTATTATATTGAGAATGTTTCCTTCCATTCCCATCTTGCTGAGAGTTTTGATCAAGAATGGGGGGTTGATGGGTGGGAGAGCCAGGGTCCCCTTTTGTGGGGGTGTCTGGCAGGCCCCCCACCTCTTTTCAGATAAACTGGGAAAATGTAAATTAAAAGAAAAAAAGAATGGATTTTGGACCTTATCAAATGCTTTCCCTGCGTCTATTGGTATGATCATGTGATTTTTATTTTTCTTGTTTTTGATGTTGTGTATTATGTTTATAGACTTATGGATGTTAAACCATTCTTGCATTCCTGGGATGAAACATACTTGATCGTAGTGAATGATCTTCTTAATGAGGCATTGAATCCTATTTGCCAGGATTTTGTTGAGGATCTTTGCATCTGTATTCATCAGCGATATTGGTCTGTAATTTTCTTTTTTGGTAGCACTCTGTCCGGTATAGGTATCAAGGTGATGTTGGCTTCATAAAAGCTATTTGGAAGTGTTCCTGTTTTTTTCAATTTCAGGAAAGAATCTTGCCAGGATTGGTAGTAGTTCCTCTTGAAAAGTTTGAAAGAACTCATTAGTAAATTCATCTGTGCCTGGGCTTTTGTTTTTGGGCAGATATTTGATTAGTGTCTTAAGTTCCTCAATAGTGATGGGTGTGTTTAGATATGCTGCATCCTCTTCATTCAACTGTGGAAGATTATGAGTCCAAAATTTTATCTATTTCTTCCAAGTTTTCATTTTTAGTGGCATAGCGTTTCTCAAAGTAGTTTCTGATTACCCTTTGAATTTCTACCATATCAGTAGTGATCTATCCTTTTTCATTCCTAATACGAGTTATCAAGTTTCTCTCTCTCTTTTTTAGTTTGCCAGTGGTCTATCAATCTTGTTTATTTTTTCAAAGAACCAACTTCTGCTTTTGTTGATCTTTTGGATTGTTTTTCTAGTTTCCACTTCATTAATTTCTGCTCTCAGCTTTGTTATTTCCTTCTGTCTCCCTATTTTTGGGTCCTTTTGTTGAGTACTTTCTAATTCTATGAGCTGCGTCATTAAGCTATTCAGGTATGCCCCTTCTTCTTTCCTGATGTGTGCTTGCAAAGCTATAAATTTTCCTTTCAGTATCTCTTTTGCTTTGTCCCTTATGTTCTGATAGTTTGTGTCTCTATTGTCATTTGTTTCCAGGAAGATTTTGATTTCATCTTGGACCCACTGGTTTTTCAATATTAGGCTGTTTAACTTCCAGGTATTAAAGTTTTTCTTCTGTGTCCCTTTGTAGTTCACTTATAACTTTAGGAACTTGTGGTCAGCAAAGTTAGCCTGCAAAATTTCTATCTTCTTGATATTATGGAGGTATGTTTTATGTGATAGCATGTAGTCTATCCTGGAGAATGTCTCATGTACATTAGAGAAGAATGTGTATCCAGGCTTTTGGGGGTGGAGTGTCCTGTATATATCTACTAGGCCTCATTCTTCCATTTTTCTTTTCAGTCTAGTATATTCTTTTGGGTTTCAGTCTGTTTGACCTGTCAAGTGTTGACTATGCCGTGTTGAGGTCTCCTACAATTATTGTGTTGTTATTGATATTGTTTTTCAGATTTGTCAACAATTTTATTAAATATTTTGCTGGCCCCTCTTTCGGTGCATATATGTTTAGGAGAGTTATTTCTTCCTGCTGTACATATCCCTTGGTTAATACAAAATGTCCATTTCTGTCCCTTACAACTTTCCTAACTGTAAAGTTTGCATCATCTGATAATAGCATGGCCACTCCAGCTTTTTTATGGGTGTTGTTTGCTTGGATGATTTTCCTCCAGCCTTTTATTTTGAGTCTATGTTTGTTCTGACTATTCAGGTACGTTTCTTGAAGGCAGCAGAAGGTTGGATTGAGTTTTTTGATCCATTTAGCCACTCTATGTCTCTTAACTGGTGCATTTAGTCCATAGACATTGAGAGAAAGAATTGTCCTGGGAGTTATTGCCATCTTTTTATCAAAGTTTGGTGTGTCTGTTGGTCAGTCTTGTCTAAAAGTAGGCTGTTCAGTTTTTCTTTTAAGAATGGTTTTGAGTCTGTAAAGTTTCTGAGTTGTTGTTTGTCTGTGAAACCATGTATTGTTCCTTCAAACCTGAAAGTGACTTTTGCTGGGCGCAGTATTCTAGGCGAAGCATTTATTTCATTGAGTTTTGTCACTATGTCCCACCACTGCCTTCTGGCTTTGAGTGTTTCAGGTGACAGATCTGCAGTAAATCTCAAGGATGTTCCCTTGAATGTAATTTCTCTTTTCAATCTTTTTGCTTTCAGAATTCTGTATCTGTGGGATTCATCATTGTGTCTAGGATGTGTTTGGGTTGCTTTTTCTGGGGTCTCTTTTATTTGCTATTCTTCGGGCATTCATTGTGATAAATTTACACAATGGAATATGATATAGTTGTTAGAAAAATTGAAGTAATGAAATTTTCTTATATGTGGATGGATATGAAGAGTGTCATATTTAGTGAAATGAGTCAGAGAGTGAGGAATAGAAATATAATTATCTCACTCATATGTGGAATATAACAAAATAAAAGACAGTATAATATTCAGAGACAATAGAGATGAGGGTCAGGAGGACCAGTCCATGGGAGAAATCTTGCCAATAAAGAGAGGTGAGTGCAGTTAGAGTAGAAAAGTGTCTACTATGACAGGATGGTTGGAACTGATTACTCTGGACAAAGAAATGGAGATGGAAGGGGATAAAATAACATGAGTGGCACCCTTTCATTAACAATATTACAAAACATAGTCTCAGGAGAGAGAAAGAGAGAGAGAGTTAGACTTAGAGTAAGAGAGAGAGAAGCAAAATACCTGCCTCAGAAATAGGTGGAGGTTGAGGGGAAAGAAATGGAGAACATTGGTCACCAGAAGAGTATACTGTGAAAGGGATGTACATTCTATGACTGAAACCCTACTGTGAACAATTCTGTAACAATAGTGCTTAAAATAAGCAATGAAAAGGAAAGGTTAATGTTGAGTTGAAACTCACAATACTGTTTTGATTTATTTGTGAAGAAACAGGGAAGATGGGGTTTACATATATAAAAAAAGTTAATACATTCTATTACTTTACTAATATGTTGCAACATTAAAGAGAATTAAATTGGGCTCAGCTATTCAATTATGTAGGATAAATGTGCATTTTACCAGATTTTGCAAAGTTCTCTTCTAGTAAAGTTACTAAAATACTTTTTGTAAGTTATAACTTAAAAAAGCGATATTCAGATGCTAGATGAAAGGAAATCAATAAACAGATAAAGCAAAGTGAAATCTAAGATCCATTGGTAGAAAATAGAATTTTTGAGAGAAAAATATTCAGACTAGATGCTGTCTAAATATTATATTTTCCTCAGTAATTCCTTTTATCATGAGAGCCATTTTGTCTGGCCTTATAAGAAGCCTGAACTGGCTTGATAATATTTATTCTTAAAGTTTTCCTAACAGTAAGAATAAGAAATTGTTTTGTGGACATTGTTTGACAGAAACTGCTTTACTTCTCAAATCTCTCAAAGGTTTAAGTAATAATCACATTTCATACAGAATAACTCTAAGGTTATTTTATGCAGTTCAGAATATTATTCAAGTGAAAATCATGATATTTAAAAATAATAACACCTAGTAGACTAGAGGCCTCCCAAACTCTATACTTTTAGGGTGGAGATAAGGCAAGAAGATAGCCATTTTTGAGGCATTTTCAAGACAATTAACTTCTTTCCAATTATGTAATTTGTCATAAAGCCCATTTTACTTCTAGTCTTCTAATATAAAGTCCTCAATATTTTCTATTACAAAACTGACTGAGATATGAACATATATGTATAAGAAAACCATAGGGGAAAAAAATCTCAGTGCATTCAACTATTTATCCTGACTACTGTCATATCTTAATATCTGGCTCCTCCTCTTTCCCCCAACTGCCTTTCCTTCTTTCATCTAGGTTGAAAGTTTATCCTTTGAAACTTAAATTCACTATACTCCACACCTCTCTTCTTCTTTCTCCCCCTTTCTAGGTATGAAGGAAACATATATCTTCCAAAAAAGAGTTGCACCAAATCAAAAGCAATATGAGCACCCTTTCATTGAGAAAGCACATCACCATTATATTATAAATTTCTGTCTGTAAAAGAGGAGAAATACGTGATCTTTCTTAATTCTCTACTGTTAAAATGATCAAAAAATACATTGCAGCGTAAAAGCAAGCCCACCACTTATAAGAAAATATGACCATTGATTTAAGAAATATTTGGAAATCTATTTGGAAATCAACTTGGAAATCTATCATGATAATAGGCAAATTTCACAAAATATTGTCTGATTTCACAATAAATTGTATTTATTTCATCCACTAATAAAAAGGCTGAAAAGTTAAAGTAGACTTAATAAGGTATGTCCCTAAAATGGGGATTTAGGAAAGATTCTAATTGCTTTTTTATTTCTTGTGATTTTTTTGGGCCATACCCTGCTGTACTCAGGGCTTGTTCCTGGCTCTATGCTCTGGATTATTTTTAGTGTTCAAATCCTGGCATTCCATATAGTCTCCTGTGCCTGCCAGGATTGGTTTCTGAATGCAGAGGCAGGAGCAACTCCTGAGCTCTGCCAGGTGTGACTCAAATAAACCAAAAAAAAAAATTTGCAACTCAGGGGCCAGAGTGGGTGTCTGCCCTACAACGGTAGGGCATTTGCCTGGCAATGTCTTACAAAATTATGAATGCCACTGCTATATGATCTGGCAATGATACTGTTATTTACTCAAATGAACTGAAAACCTACATTCATGTGGAAATCTACACTCTAAAATTTATGAAGCTTTATTCATAATTGCCAAGACTTAGAAGTTCCATAAAGTCAGTCACTTGGTGGAAGTAAGTCTATTACTTTGTTATTACTTGGTGGACATTTATTTCCATAAATATTTTTATATTTAATATTCCAAGATAAAATGAATGAGTTCTCAAACTGTATAAAAATATGAAGAAGACCGAAATGCATGTGGCCTACTGAAATAATCTAGTCTTTATTTATATGTAACATATTTTTATGTATATGTGTAAATATATGTATATATACATAATATGCAACTAATGACAATTTGAAAAAAGAACCCTCAATAAAATAATTAGAGCTTTCAAGAATTTTGGAAAAACAGAAGAAAATTGGCAATTTATAGGGGGCAGCTAATCTCTTCTCTATAATAGTGTAAGAGATATATATGCATTTTATTTATTAATCTTTGGGCCATTTTATGCTCTGTGTAGAGCTTATTTCTATCAGAGATTAGGGGGATCACATATGGTACCAGGAATTGAATCAAGGTTGGCTACATGCAAGGCAAGAACTCTACATTCTGTTCCATGGCTTTGGTCCCTTTTTGGGCACTTAATACGAATTTACTTTTATAGTTTCCAATCATATGTTCCTCATTCCCCAATAATCACAAAATTCTTAACTCACTCAGAATCAATTCTTAACAATTCACCAAATTACCTTCCATTAAGGCATCATCAAGTTGTCTTCAGACATCCTTATTTTTATAAACAGTTTATTCATGTTTATGTACTTTCTAAAATTTGGGTTTTTATCTGCAATTCTCTTTTTATTCTGCGTCCTCATCAGAAAAAGTTTTAATGTTCTTGACATATATTTTTAAAAGTTTTAAATTCCTGACATATATTTAAAATTTTCTCCAAACTCAACCGATTATTCAATTCCAGTAGTAAGCTGTTTAATTTCCAGGTGTTAAAGTTTTTCTTCTGTGTCCCTTTGTAGTTCACATCTAATTTCAATAACCTTTGATCAGTGAAGGTAGTATGCATGATTTCTATTCTCTTGATTTTATGGAAATATGTTTAATGGGTCAGCATGTGGTCTATCCTGGAGAATGACCAATGTGCATTGGAGAAGAATGTATATCCAGGTTTCTGGGGATGGAGTATCATATATATATATATATATATATATATATAATCTACTAGCCCACTCTTCCATTTCTCTTTTCAGAGCTAGTATATTTTTTGTAGGGTTTCATTCTGTTTGATCTAACAAGGGGTGAAAGGGCAGTGTTGTGGTCTCCCACAATTATTGTGTTGTTATTGATATCTTTTTTCAGATTTATCAGCAAATTGTATTAGATACTTTGCTGTTCCCTCATCGGGTGTGTATATGTTTAGGAGTATGATTTCTTCCTGTTGTACATATCCCTTGATTAGTATAAAATGTCCATCATTGTTCCTTACAACTTTTCTTAGTGTAAAGTTTGTGTCATCTGATATTCTTAGCATGGCCACTCCAGCTTTGTAAGGATATTGTTTGCTTGGATGATTTTCATTCAGCCTTTGATTTTGAGTCTGTGTTTGTTCTGACTATTCAGCTGTGTTTTTTGTAGGCAGCAAAAGGTTGGATTCAACCATTTAGCCACTTTGTGTCTCTTAATTGGTGCATTTAGTCCATTGACATTGAGAGAGATAATTGTCATGGGATTTAGTGCCATCTTTGTGTAAAAGTTTGGTATGTCTGTTGGTCAGTCTTGTCTTAAAGTAGACCTTTCAGTTTTTCTTTTAAGTCTGGTTTTGAGTCTGTACATTTTCTGAACAATTGTTTAGATCCTCGATGGCAAACCTATGTCACGTGTGCCAGTTGTGGCACGCATTACCTTGTAGCTGGCACACTGGAAGGTCAGAAATTAAGATATTCGGTGTGGTGGGAGGCAACTGTGCCTGTGTCTGCTTTGCAGCTCACCTGGCAACAGAGCCAGGCTGGCCATTGGAAGGACTGGGCATTGTGCGGCAGTTTGGGCACTCGGGATCAAAATGGTTAGCCATCACTGGTTTAGATTATCCAATTCCAATGTCATTTCCATTTGATAACCTAAGTTAACATATTAACACTCTGTATATAAGAAAAAAACTGTCTAATTTCTATAGAATTTCACCAGGTAATGTGCCTCTTTTTTGTTTGTTTGTTTTGTTTGTTTGTTTTGCTGTACAGGTGGTCTCAGTGCAATATTTCTGCTTGATATTTATCTCAACAGATTCTACACCATTGATCTAAAAATTTCATGATGGACACTAGATATTTGTCAGGTTCATTTCTAACACTCTACTATATGTAAATCTAATGTGGTTGCTACTTCTCTCTGCTTGGTCCAATCAACATAATGTCAATTGAATAGAACAGTGCAATAGCTTGGTGCTCAAGATCTTTGTTAAGTGGACTATAATTTTGAGAATAAGAGATAAGAGCATATTTCTAGTTTTGCCCACTAAAAAAAAACTAACTACATTTGGTGGTCTTTATTGACAAGGATGTGGGGAAAAAACATTTTACAGATCAATAGCTGCTTAACAACTATCATAGGATGTGTTAATTTCCTTAATCAGTGAAACCACATCTGGTACAACAGCTGCAATCCGATTTCCCACCTGATTAAGTTCACAATAATCCACTGTTATTCTCCTAGATCCATCTGCTTCTGCACAGGCCACATAGGCAAATTATATGGAGATGTGGTGGGAAGCACCAATTCTCCACTTTTAAAGTAAGTTGATGGTGACACTAATCTGTAATCCCTCCAGGAATATACTGTTGATTTGGTTTACTATTGTTCTTGATAGTGGTTATTTTAAGGAAATCTATTAGCTATTTCCACCATAACACCGTTAGTTTATAGTTAATGGGAACAATTTAAGAATTTTACCAGCTGTGAATATATATGTATATATCTATATATGTGCAAGTCCATGTACTTGTGTATTTCAATTATTCTTTCTAAAATAGAAAAATAGCCATATATTATATCCAGGATGAGTGGGCTCTCTTAATATGGGATTGAGGTGAATCCATAGATTTTCTGACCTTCACAAATTGATGGACCATGCCCAATGGTTGGTGTCTCAGAATTAGTGTTAGGTCATAGTCCATGTCCAGTTGTACCCACAGAGTTCTTAAAACTTCTTTTACCCAATACAAAACCAGTCTTGAAAAAGAATTTGTGTCTCTATAATAAATACTAGGAGGAAGACTCTTAAATATGTATATAAAGATATACAGTATCCTTCAACAAGGGGAAATTACTTCCTTTTCTCCTAAAAGAGTGATTGTATAATTTGGTTCTAGTCTCAGAATTGACTAAGATGTGATTACTCTCATTTTTGATAAGTTGGACTACACTTTTTACTTAACCCACCTAGAATTTTTACTTACGTAGAATAAATAATGCTTCAAAATATTTTTATCTACTATATCTCTTGTAATACAGTGATCAACTAGCTACAATTTGCTATGTTTGTGAATCTAGGGAATTGAATTTCATATTATTTGTAAATAATCAGGATTTAAATTGTCTCATGCTCTTGTTGTCTATCCTATTGCTGCAACTATATAATACATATATAAAACCACAGGTATATGACCAAATAATTTTAGACAAAATACTACATTAGGGCTGTACATATAGGACATTTGCCTCACAGAAGGCTAACCCCGTTTCCTATTCCTGGAACCCAATATAGCTCCTGAGACCCACCAGGAGTAATCCCTGAGCATATCTGGGTGTAGACCAAACTCTTATCCCCCCAAAAAAACAATAAGGTATTTTCACTAGGAAACTAAATGCATTTCTGGTGCTGAATTAATTGGATATCTACCTTGGGCAAAAATGAATCTCAATTTTTACTTAATAGTACTTATAAAAGGCAACTCTAATTGGACCATTGCCCTACATGTAAAAGTAAAGTATAATATTTCCACAAAATGAAGAAATCATTTTCTTAAATTAGATGCATTTAAAGTATGAATTATAAAAGAATAATTTGAAATGGAATCATCAAATTTTAAAACTTTTGCTCTTTGAAATAAAATTAAAAGAACAGCCATGGAGAAATCATTTTAAATGCATATTTATGGCCAGAAACTTGAATTTAAGCATGTAATTATTATTATTTAATATTTTGAATTACTAACTTAAAACCAGATAGGATTTTTGAAAAAATACTATACAAAAATATATAAAAATTAATAAAACCATGAAATATAATTAACATAATTATTAGTTGAATGCATATTAAAACTGAAGGAAGTGCAAATATATACATAAGAAATGCTACAATTGGGGCTGAAGAGATAGCATGGAGGTAAGGCGTTTGCCTTTCATGCAGAAGGTCATCAGTTCGAATCCCGGCGTCCCATATGGTCCCCTGTGCCTGCCAGAAGCAATTTCTGAGCATGGAGCCAGGAGTAACCCCTGAGCACTGCCGGGTGTGACCCAAAAAGCCACAAAAAAAAAAAAAAAAGAAATGCTACAATTAAAAAGATATATAGTAATAGTAGAAATTTGTAACAAATTATATTTACACATTTTTTAAGGAAATGTAAAATAGTACAATAGTTTGGAAGTTTAATTTAGTTTAGTGTTGTCATCATAGCCAGTAGTGGTTAAGTTTTACTCCTGGCTTTCAAAGATCATTCCTGGCAGCGTTTGGAGAAATATGTAGTGCCAAGGATCAATCTGGTTGGCAACTTGTAATGCAAGTACTCTATTTACTGTATTACAATTCCTGCCCCAGTTTATCAATATTTTTATAGTTTTAAGTATATATTTTAGACATGACCCAGTATGCCACATACCTAAGAAGAGATATATTATTCTAAGCATATAATTAGATTAAATATATTTTAAAATATATTCAGGGGCAGGAGCAATAGCACAGTGACAGGGCGTTTGCCTTACACATGGCTGACCCAAGACGAACCTCGGTTCCATCCCTGGCGTCCCATATGGTTCCCCAAGCCAGGAGTGATTTCTAAGTGCATAGCCAAGAGTAACCCCTGAGAATCATAGGGTGAGGCCCCAAAACCAAAACCGTCCCCCCAAAAATGTTCAATAAGGCTCTTGGGGAGATATGGGGATGAATCTGTAATTAAAGCACTTGCCTAGAAAGTATGAGTTGATCCCAGGTGATGCAAACTGCAGATTTTGTCTCACTTACTAGCTGTGGTCTCCATATGTCTGCAGTTTGGGACTCTGGATATTACAGGAAAAGCAATGTCCCCATTGTACATTGCCAGGAATGTACGAGCCATACAAATTAAAAGGTATGTGACCTCTTGAGAGGCCAATAACTTAAATATTCGAGAACCAAATAGCCAAGCATGCATATGGCCCTATGATGCAACAAATAACAACCAAAAAGGAGGAGGGAGGAATAATAAGAAAAATAAATTTTCATTTGGGAATTAAATGGGTATATGGAGGAAGAAGTCACAGAATGAGTACTAGGCTCCAGCTGGGATTGTTTGCTTTGTATTTTGGCAATCTAGAACATTATTCTGATCAAAACCAGTGACTAATGTGGCTTAGTCTAAGAAATAATCTATTATTTATTCTGGAAAAGCTGCTTTAGGATATGAGTTATAAACTATTTACTAGCTATAAACTGTTCCATCTGCATATCTCCTGCTCCACCTTTTCCACCTACATATTATCTGTTCAACCTACATATCACAACTGTCCCTGTCTAACAGTCACTAGAAGGAAACCAAGCCTGCCTTGAATCTTCTATCATACATGACCCAGTTATCCTGGGGAATAAGTACACACTGTTGCTTTTGACCTTGCTGCTCTCCTTCTATTCTATTGGCAAAATCTTGTTCCAGCCAATGGTTGGTATGTTGTGTCCTCTTTGGTATCTCCAAAACCTTAAAAGGGCCCAATACCACGTATACAGTCTCCTACTTGGTCAACTCACAGTGTAATTAATGATCTATGCCATCTTTGAAGAATAAAAATCCTCGCTGTGAGCAATGACCTGGCAGAAACTTCAGTCATATTAAGCCAAACTTGAAACATCAGGAGGTGAAAAAACGGTAAATTGTAGTGTCTCTATAAAATGGAATGTTACCATAAAACCAGTGGATTGTTGTTACATTCCAAAACACGATTAATTCTTTTGTGTTGTTGTTTTGTTTTTGTTTTTGTTTTTGGGCCACATTCAGTGACGCTCAGGGGTACTTCAGAAATCGCTCCTGGCTTGGGAGACCATATAGAACACTGGGGGATTGATCTGCGGTCTATCCTAGGTCAGCCATATGCAAGGCAAACACCCTACCTCTACACTCCAGCCCCAACATGATTGATTCTTAAAACATTAGGTAGATGGCTGGAGAGAAAGAAAAGCAATATAGTGCAAGGTGCTAACCTTGCACAAAACTTACTTAGCTTCAATCTCTTGCACCCTGTTTGATCTTCCAACCCCTTTAGGAGTGATCCTTGTGTACAATACAAGGATTAAGCATTGATCACTGTGAAATTTGGTTCACAAATAAAGAAAATTGGCTAATACAACTTGCTAGGCATAGGGTATGTTTTAATTTACACAAAATACAGAGAAAGGTAAATCAAACATGCAGTGATATGTTACAGAGTAGTTGTTTCCTGTGATTGGCTTGGGGTTGAGTTGATCCCTGATTAAAATGGGAAATAAAGGAATGTTTGGGGTGCAAGAAATACCCACACAACGATAGGAGTTATGGTTAAATAGATGTAGACATTTTTGTGGAGCTATATACGTAAAATGGGTGAATTTTATTGATCACCAATGGTACTCTGCACTGATTTCAAAATTTATACTGATAATTAATTATATATTCCAATAAAAAATAAAAAATCAGAATTAATTTTTAAAATCAATTATATAGTATTTCTTATTCATTTCCAAAAACAAGATTTTCAGAATAAAAACTTAAGTAATAATTAGAATCAGTCCAATATGTTAATAAGTTAAATATGGTAAATAATACAGTTGTTTATTGACATAGGGGTTAGGAGAGAGCACCACAGTAAGGCATTTACCTTGTATGCAGCTCACCCAGGACTGACCCCATTTGATTCCTTGCCATTCCATATGTTCTGCAAAGTTGCCAGGAGCGATTTCTGAGCACAGAGCCAGGAGTAACCCCTGAGTATCGCTGGGTTTGGTCCCAAAACCAATCAATTAATAAATAAACAAACTGCCTTAAAATAAATAAATATTGACTTAGAAAGATGTTTATGGTAGTGAGGATAAAATGGTCCCATATATAAGGACCAAATTCAACACAGTTTGATCTCATACTCATTTGTAAAGGAAGGAGCAAAAGACAGTTAAGAGTATCCAATAGATGGGCCGGAGGAATAGCGAGGCAGTAGGGCATTTGCCTTGTGTGTGGCTGACCCAGGATAGATCTGGGTTCAATCCCAAGTGTCCATATGGTCCCCCGAGCCAAGAGCAGTTTCTGACACACAGCCAGGAGTAACCCTGAACATCAAAGTGTGTGGCCCAAAAAACAAAAAGAGTATCCAACAGAGGATGATCAGACACTGAACAGAAAAGAAAGGAACTACAAATATTCCACCTTATGAAAAGAAAATGAGGAATACAGCCTCAGCCAGTCAGGCAGCAATAGATACTGGGACAGTGGTTTGGAGAAGAAAGGCAAAATGATATCTCTTTCCTTCTGATATTCTTTCAAGGACTTTTGAAATAAGAGTGCTTCAGGCTTAGATTTAGATAGGCATGACACAAACCTGGTCAACGAATTTATAATTTAGCTAGTCTTTTGTCAAAGTATATATTGGTGAGAGAGATACACAATAGAGATTCCAAATAAGGAAATCTATCCCTAGTTTAGTTAGGGGATAGTTTTTATTTCCTCTGTTGAGTTATGTCATGAGTTTCAGTTCGTGGTTTATATGAGGGCTTTCTCCAGTGACAGGTAACCCAATGAGGAACCTGAGGAAATCGTGCTGGGGATGTCATGTGAGAAATTAATTTTGTTATCTTTTTTTTTTTTAGTTCTACTCAATGTTCATACAACTGTTTGGTCTTGGTACCATCCATTATTTTTCCCTTCAATTTATGAGGCAGAGCAAGATGATTGGAGTTGTGGTTGTGTTTGAAGGGAAAGAAAGAAATAAAAAGTAAATAAATAAATATAAAAAAGCAAACAAACAAAAACACAAATGATCAGACTTAAACACCAAATCCAAAGCCAACGACAACATAATAGATACCCAATTACAACAAGCTAGACACAGAGGGGACCACTTATACTAACAGCCTGGGGGGTAAAGAAGAGGGATATGGAATGCATGCTGGGAACTGGGGTGGAGGGAGAACAACATTGGCGGTGGGAATGCCCCGATTCAATGTCAATATGTGCCTAAAATATTACTGTAAAAGATTTGTAACTCACTTTGATCACAATAAATTTATAAATAAAAAAAGAAAAACACTACTTGCTGACCAAAATGTAAGTTAAAAAAAAAAACTAAAAAAAAGCAATTAATTTTGTTATCTAAATAGGAACCTGTGCTTGGGGTCTAGATGCCTGAGGCTTCACTACTATCTTCTAATTGAATGAAGAATGGATATCAATATAATCTGAGTTCTTCTCAGAATAGTAAATATGAGGGGCCGGTGAGGTGGTGCTAGAGGTAAGGTATACCTTGCAAGCGCTGGCCAAGTAAGGACCACGGTTCAATCCCCTGGTGTTCCATAGGGTCCCCCCAAGCCAGGGGAATTTCTGAGCGCTTAGCCAGGAGTAATCCCTGAGCATCAAACTGGTGTGGCCAAAACATACATACAAACAAACAAACAAACAAAGAATAGTAAATTTGAAGCCCGTAAGGACTTTATCTTTGTATAAAGTGAGGATCTTTCACAGAGTTGGAGCCAAATTATGTGTGTAACTTAGAACTTGATCATTTCACTTTTCATAAGACAACTTAAAAAAAGCAATCAATGCAATCAGAGTTCAGTATCCAGGATTTGAAACTAAGCATTATGTGATAAGCACAGGAGACTAACAGACTAATGCAACATCATCAGCCTAGATCCACTCTATGGAAACACAAATGCAAAACCAACAAAGCATAGTAGATCAAACAAACTCCATAAAGCATGTTTCTCTTGCTTGTCATTTATCTATCTTCCTATGTTTTTTTTTCCCCAGGGGAGAGCACGAACGCAGTCCCCCACTACCACAAATTATGCAGTCGAGTTTCCCACATTTGGGGAAATCACAGGGGTCAGCACATCTGGAGTGCAATGTATAAGCCTTACCCTGGGGAAACCACCTTCGTGATCATGGTATCTCCCCTGCCAGGTAAGTATCTCTTCCTATGTTTTTATGAACCTGAAAAAACAAGTAGGAAAACAAAGTGTTATTAATATTGGCTTAAATAGTAAACTTTTAAAGTTTACTGGGACTGGGAGAAAACTGTTAATTTATTCACCTGCTTTAATGTTTATAAAAGAGCTGCATGTTTTCTCAATAGATACTAAAATAAAGTGGCATTATATAAATTTATCAATATAAAAATCATGTTAAGGACAAGAGCAATGGTGCAGTGGTAGGGCATTTGCTTTGCATGTAGCTGACTTAAAATGACCACAGTTTGATCCCCTGGTATCCCATATGGTCCCCCAAGCCAGGACCGATTCCTGGGACATATCCAGGAGTAACCCCTTGAGCATCACTGGGTGTGACCCCAAAATAAATAAATTAATTAATTAATCAAAAACCATGTTAGATTACATAACTATAAATAAAGGTAACTTTTCCTTGTCTTGCACTAATAGCATTCAATTATTTTAAAATATATTTATCCTTTTATATTGTTTATAGGAAAATTCAATATCTAGGGACTATATATAATACAGTGGTTAAAGCATTTGGCTTGCCTGAGGCTGATCTTGTCTGGCCTAGGCTTCACCCATGTTCCCCTTGTACCCTTTTAGAAGTGATCACTGAGCACATAACTAGTAGTTAGCCCTAAGCATAGTTGGTATTGGCCCAACTATATTCAATAGTTCCCCTTTCTATCATTCTATCTTTACTTATATATAAAACAAATGTTGGGAAGCATGCCATGAATGGCATATAAAACTTGTTTTTTTCTGGATAGGTCTGGAAGCTAACAAGTTGTTTGGGTTTGTAAGTTTATTGGAAAATACAATTTAATGGAATATTTATTAGTTTCGTATCTATTTTATTTTGGTCAATTCCACTAATATGCCAGTCAACATATCCCCAGTCTGTTCTTAGACATAATTCTGAAATTGATTTTTTTTTCTACTTTCCCTGCCCTTCTCAGTTAGTATAATGATGAATGACTTCAGACCATCTGAAATAAGAGATGGAAAGATCACTCTATCTGATCTCTTTTGTAGAACTAATTCTCTTTATTCGATGAGAAGTTTTACTGTGACTTTGATGCTCAAAGCAGTTTTTTAGACTTATCTCTTACTGTCTGAAGTCTAGTAACAATTTACATTTTCCTAACATGGGAACCTCCAAGTGTATGATCTCCTCATTCCCACTTACTTCCTCTATACACAAGTCAATTCTTTCTTGAGTTGATCTATATTAATACTTTGCCAAAGGCAGTTCAAAATGGGCTAATATGAATTGTTATCACTGCTAATCATTTCCTCTTTAGCATTGGTTTTAATTGTTGTCCTATGAACTAGAGCAGGTCCATACTCATAAAAATGTTAAAAACCCATTGATCTCATGCAGCAATTAATTGCCCATCTGAGATCAATGTTCTAGTGGTACTGTTATAGGTGGCAAAAGGTTAAAAAATTACTGTTCTAAAGCAGTGGTTCTCAACTGGTAGCAATTCACACCATCAAATGGCATTTGGCAATGTTAGAAGACATGTAAGGTGTGATAGAATCTGGTTGGAAGAGGCTAATGAGACTAATACCCTCTCACTTTGCATAGGACAGACTGCCCATCAAAATATGATCTCAAAAAATGTTTAATATGCTTATGTTGAAAAAGGTAATATAACCTTATTGGTACATCATAATATTAAAATGAATTTGCTGACATAGGTTTCTTCCAAGAGAGGCTAAATACAAATTTTGAACTTCCCTTATAGTTAAGTTAAATATATAATATATAATGATAAAAGAAAAATATATTAATATTTTATATAATCAATACATAATATAATTAAATCCTAGAAGAGCAGCTAAGGGGAGAAGACACATGATGAAAGAAATGAGAGGGTTTTTAGAACTGAGTTGGTGTATGTAGAGGGTCCACTTTTAGTAATCCAACCCCTGGTGAATGGGTCTGAAGCCATTTTTCCGACCCCAACTAGGATGGTAGGGATGAAAATGATGTGGGACTGAGGACAAAAAGGAACATTGCCAAGGCAAAATTAGCCCTGTAGGCTGATTGGAAATTGGTCCCACATTTCCCAAACTCACAGATCTGATTCCAACCTGTTTTACATGGAAATAGGTCACAGCACCTCTTCCATATAAAGCTGGTCCGTATATATGGTTTAGTATGTGAATCTAAGACAGTGAGAAGTTACCATTATCAGTTCTCCTGCTCTGAGGGAAAGAATTAATATTCTATAAGACACAGGAAAAGCCTACACTCGAGGGTCTTTGCCATAAAGATAGTAAGGACATTCTAAACCATTCACAGTAATTTCTAATTCCTAGGAATCACAGCTCCTAAGAATCACCATGGGTAAACCAGCAGTGCCTATAAAAAAAAAAAAAAAAAAAAAAGAAAGAAAAAAGAAACACAACCCTTTGTAAGAAGTTGCTGGTCCATTTTTTCCTCTTTCTTTCTTTTTCTTGATTCTTGTTTTTGATTTTTTTTGTTTTTGTTTGTTTTCTTCATAGCTGATGTTTTTGGGTTTTGGCTTACTCTTTTTTTTTATTTTTCTTAATCTTTTTTGTACTATTTTTGTTACTCCCTTATTGGTTTGTTGTTTTGTTTTAGTCTTATCTCATTTGATTTTTGGTTACTTTTTTCTTCTTTTTTTTCTTTCCCCTTTCTTCTTCCAAAGGGATACTTACAACACCTAGATGGACTCCTCCCATATCCCTTCTTATATCTCCAAGAGAGCCACATTACTGGAATCACCTTGAACAGTATCATATTTGGAGGGAGAAAATGGATGGTACTAAGACCAGACAGGCGTATGTCCATTTGGTGGAAATAAAAAATGATCAGACTTGAACACAAAATCCAAAGTCAACGACAACAGAAAGGATACAAAATCTACATCAAGCTGTACAAGGGGAGAACAGCTGCACTAGCATTATGGGGGGTAATGGAGGGGAAAGAGGGGTGCATGCTGAGAACAGGATTGGAGGGAGGACAACACTGGTGGTGGGAATGCCCCTCATTCATTACTACTCTGTGCCTTAAATATTACTGGGAAAGATTTGTAATTCACTTTATTCACAATAAAACATAAATTATAAAGAGGTAATAATAATAAAAAGAAAAGTATAATAGGTTAAATTGCATTATTCTTAAACCAATTAGCTTTTTTCCAAATTCTTGCCTTTATACAAATCACAAAAACTAAGTTCCAAAGACTGGATCGTTTTAAGCTCTTTTAACTTACTCAATTTCTGTTATTCAAGAGCTATAGTTAGACCCAGATGGTCTGAGTGGATTCCATACCAAGTATATGACTCAAAGTGACAGTAGCTCTAGTTAAAGGTTTTCATGCTACATTAATTTTAATGGGGGTTCAGGTAATTAACTGGTTTAGGTCAGAAGTTATAAAAGATCATATCAATTAGGCAGAGGAATGCCATGTAAAATGATCAGACCCTGGAGCAGCAAAGGGTCCTTTCTATACTTAGGAAGTCAGAGAAGTTTGCTGTTTTAGAAAATGCTCTCTCCGGGATGATGATGAAAAAGTTAAAGTTTAAAAGCACTGTAATAATGAGTCTAGGGCAACTAAATATTTTCCCCATAGACTTCTCTGCATAAAACCATTAGAATATTTCTGCAGATATATTTATTTTGAAAAGAAGTTCTAAACATTCTTACACCTAGCAGAACAAAACTGTTCTTTTCTTAAACAAGAAAGCAGTAAATAAGTTCTATAGATAAAAACAAAATTGCCTTACTGGGCCAGAGTGGTGTTTGACTTGCACACAGCTGAGCTAGGACAAACTATGGTTTCATCCCCTGGCGTCTTATATGGTCCCCCAAGCCAGGAGTGATTTCTGAGCGCATAGCCAGGAGTAACCCCTGAGCATCACCGGGTGTGGCCCCCCAAAAAATAAAAAATGAAACAGAATAAATAAAATTTGCCTCTGGCTATACACAATCAAGATTCATTGTACACACATCAAGCATCATCTGGCAAACATCACTAAGCTTATCAAGTACCAATAAAAATCTAACAGCTTCATGTATTTCCCTGGAACTTGGCAAATTAACAATGTGGTCTAAAAAATAAAAACCTTGATCATTGTAATTGGCAACCACTAGAGTAGGTGTTTTCAATGGGGCATAGGGCACAATGGTTAGGATTCAGTGTTCTCACTGTCATGGCCTGGGTTTGAAGGTATGGAAACACAAGTTGGGCCTTGACTGGGCTTGGTCTCACCATCACCACTTTTTGTGGTAAGCTGTTAAGGTGGTCTGGGATGGAAAGGCCTTAGGTACCTGGGGGATTCTTGGTGTGTGTGGGGGGACACTCTTATCTTCCTGCAATTGGTTCCCTTCTTATAGAGCTATCTCTTTGGGTTCAACCCATAAGCGCCCTCTGTAGGATACTGTTGGTTGAAAGGATGAGGGCCTTACAAAAAAAAAAGCACCTTCAGTAGAAGAAAGATTATGGGTACTAGAGTCTGGGATGTTGCCTAGAATCTACAGTTCTTTCACCTTCACTGCTGGCCTCTGTTACTGTGGTGGTAGAGAGCTGTGCTAAAATGGGGAATGAATTGACTGGACCTACATAGATTGAGAGACTAGCAACTGACCTTCACAGCTCCAGGCCTAGTTCCATTAGCAACTTCTTAACCCCTCTTTCTTTCCATGACTTCAAACTCCATAGTCTTCTCATCTCCAACATGATACAGAAAATTCCTGGGACTGTTTTTCTTAATAGCTGTTTGGTAAAATAAATAAATAAATAAATAAATAAATAAATAAAAGACATCCGATTTGTTGTCATTTCTGTTGATGAATCCATAACCCCACACACTGAACCATTTGACAGTGCCCAGGACTTGGGTTGCCCGCACCAACTTGTCTATGTGACTATAGATTTGGGGTGTCAGAGAAATTCTAAGGTCATGGCACACGCAGTCTAGTGTGAAAAATGATGATAAAGGTACCAGAGCAGTTTGAAGCAATTCAGAAAAAGGGCCATGCATTCTGATGCTCCAATAAAGGGCATGCGATATTTCATCTGGAATGAAAGGACCACCATTGACATGATTCTGGGGAGACTGTGGTGTCCTCCCTCATCTGCTGGCAGATGGAATTGCTACATTCCCCAGTTTTTTTTATCTCCCTGGTAACCTGAAAATTGTCTAACCCACTCACTGCTTGGTTAGCTAGGCCCTGTTCTGGTGCCAGATGTAGAGGTTCCACTTTCCATAATTCAAACTCCGGAGAACAGGTCTGAAACAGGGTCATGGCAAGAATTGAGAAACCAGATAGGTATAAGGAAGAAAATCATGGTGCAATGGGCTTTCATCCTCGTGGACTAAAACTCTCCTTCCTGTACAAATTTGACTGACCAGACTTATTCATCTGGGAACAATGGCTAAAAGAATTAACAGACAAAAGTACCTATCTAATGCTAATAAAGTCTAGGTAAGGGGCTGGAGTGATAGCACAGTGGTAGAGCAATTGCCTTGCACACAGCCAATCTGGCATGGACCTGGGTTTGGTTCCTAGTATCCCATATGATACCCTGAGCCTGTCAGGAATGATTTCTGAGCACAGAGCCAGGAGTTACCCCAGAATGCTGCTGGGCATGGAAAGAAAGAAAGAAAGAAAGAAAGAAAGAAAGAAAGAAAGAAAGAAAGAAAGAAAGAAAGAAAGAAAGAAAGAAAGAAAGAAAGAAAGAAAGAAAGAAAGAAAGAAAGAAAGAAAGAAAGAAAGAAAGAAAGAAAAGAAAGAAAGAAAGAAAGAAATGAAGAGAAAGAAAGGAAGGAAGGAAGGAAGGAAGGAAGGAAGGAAGGAAGGAAGGAAGGAAGGAAGGAAGGAAGGAAGGAAGGAAGGAAGGAAGGAAGGGAGGAAGGAAGGAAGGAAGGGAGGAAGGGAGGAAGGAAGGGAGAGAGGGAGGGAGGGAGGGAGGGAGGGAGGAACGGAGGGAGGGAGGAAGGGAGGGAGGGAGGGAGGGAGGGAGGGAGGGAGGAGGGAG